>NW_011967049.1:117006-132228 GCF_000949405.1 Vollenhovia emeryi | reverse complement strand
ATTTTTATCTTTGTTTCTCAGAAGATCAATTGTAAAAATCGAGGATTTTTCAGTTTCATTAATTGTCACCCTCTTGAACTTGGGCTTTTGCTCAATTATCACATTTATTATCTCAGTTACATAACGTTCTGCACAGTCACAAGAAATAAACAGAGAAGAGTGTAGAAAAATGGACATCGAAGAATTTAAATAAAGTAAACTCTGTAGTAATTAATCTTCAAAAAATAAAATTTAAATAAAATAGACACAAAATGTAAACTGTTCCTTTTTTTATCTCTGTTTCTCAGAAGATCAATTGTAAAAATCGAGGATTTCTCAGTTTCATCAATTTTCACCCTCTTGAACTTGGGCTTTTGCTCAATTATCATATTTATTATTTCAGTTACAGAACGTTCTGCACAGTCACAAGAAATAAACAGAGAAGAGTGCAGAAAAATGGACATCGCGGAATTTAAATAGACTTCGACAAATAATTAAACCGAAAGATGGAATGAATAAATTTTACAGAAAATAAACCCCGAAATGTAGACGGTATCTTTCGCGCGAGGGTCCTCGTTTCTCAGACGCTCAATTCCGTATGTGTGTGTACAATTCTAAAAGCCGAGGGCACCGTCGGCGCGACTTTCGCCCTCTTGAACTTGGCGAACTCCTTTCGCCGCTACAGACATACCGGGGCTGTAACCGCGGCCCGTCATATCGAACGCCACGTTAAACGCGGCGGCGACATATTACGCGCCGTATAATGACCTGGAATAATTTATTATCGCTCCAGTTGTGACAAACTACCTGTGATACGGAATTGCGCAGCGTTGCACGCGCGTTTCCCAATACAGGTGCGGCGCGATCGAAAGGAAAAGGGGAGGGAAAAAAGCGAGAGAGAGAGAGAGAGAGAGAGAGAAAACGTTATCTCCCGCCCGAGAGAGATCGGCGGACCCCAATTACCCGACAACCCGACTCACCGATCCGCGATCAATTTTAGCTTTCGACGTGACAATCGGTAACAATCGCGCCCCCCCCCTTCCCCCCCGTCGCGCCGCGATCCTAAGCGTTTCGCTCCCGGGGAAAATTCGGGGAAATTCTGCTTGCGCAATGCGGAGATCGCGTGTGTGTGTACAATACGCGTGCATGTGCGCGCGCGGGGTGACCGCCGATGTCCCGTCTTTTTATAATCCTCAAAGTCAAACGCGGATCGAAGGATAATCCAGGTGGAAGTTAACGGATATCGATTCGAGGCCCCGACTTCCGACGCGTCTCTCAAACGAAAACAGAGAGGAGCAGAGAAGGCACCACCGCCTTTGGGGGGAGGGGGCGGGGGTGGGAGGCCTTGAGCGCGACGACGGTCCCGCGACTTCCCGGGTCGGGTGCACGCCGGGATATTCCCGACGTCCTTCCCTCGCGGTTTCGCCGCGACGGCCGCTCGCACGCTGGCGCGAGAAACGGGGTGTCGTCGGGGGTGCGCGGGGTCACCGCCGCGAGTGTCCGGTGCCGTCGCGCTCGGGTCCCGGCGATAGTGGACTTACCCGCTAAGAAGTGGTCTGATCCAGCCAGAATCATGCTCGTCCACGGTGTGACGTTGAAGAGCTTCCTTACGTGGCTCGGTGGCGCGGCCGGGGTTGCCTCTCGCGAAATAGCGAATGCATTATCCGCCCCCGACAGCTCGGCGGCCAGGCGGCGGGTGTCCCGTGAAATCGCGGGGCGAGAGCGTGGGGCCAGCTCGGCTTCGGGCTGGCCGCGACAATAATACGTGGGCGGGGGTGTACACACGGCACTCTGTTGCTCGGCTCCCGACGGCGCGTCGTCCGTGCGCCGTGCGCCTGCTACACCGCGACCCGCCGTGCGCGCGTGCGCGACCGACCGACCGACCGACCGCGAGCCACCCCCGAGGGCGCCGCGCGCGGACGGTTCGTGCGCGTCGCCAGGTGACTTCGATCAAACTCCAATTTGCTCGATCGCCGCCCCGATCCGACCGGTCGAGCGGCGAAACGTGCGATTAGCGACGATTGCGACGGAAGGTGCTTTTATTAAGTACGCGCATGGTTGGCGAGTAACGCGTTATTACTTCCCTGCTGAAAATATTCAAACGATTCAAACCGATAGATATCGCGTTGGTTTCTATAAAAATTAATCGGTTTCAATTCGATATCAATCGGGCCAATCGGGCGCCGGATTCGTGGAAATGCAAGATCAATCGAATTCAATCCGTAATCTGATTCAATACGGTATTTCCAGATAGAATTGAAGCAGTAACAATCGGTTTCTATTGCCCACACAGCACAGAAAGATTGCAAAAATGTTACATTGCAAGATTGCAATATTCCAGCAACGTTGCGCAACATTGCCGCAACGTTTCTGGAGGATTGCAGCAACGTTGAAATGTCCGCCCCCAGAGAGATTACAGTGCAACATTATAGCAATGTTGCAGTGCAATATTTTTGGAATAATTTGTTGTTGTACATAAGCAGAGAATTTACTAATTACATATATGTTGTATCAACATCTCAGGAACGTTCCATTACAACATTGCAATATTGCATCAATGTTACAAAACGCAGATTCAATGTTGAAAAGATATTGCAAAAACGTCTGATGTCCGTTGAATTGTAATGTCTTGCAAACGTTACAATTCAACATTCAGAGAACATTGTTAAATATTATTGAGCTAACATTGGTCGCGTTTA
The DNA here is from genome assembly GCF_000949405.1 of Vollenhovia emeryi. Classification (NCBI taxonomy): domain Eukaryota; kingdom Metazoa; phylum Arthropoda; class Insecta; order Hymenoptera; family Formicidae; genus Vollenhovia; species Vollenhovia emeryi. The sequence continues at coordinate 129,550 of NW_011967049.1, read as the reverse complement.
GCAGAATATTTTTTACAACTGTTGGAAGTGCTGAAATTGAATTGTTCCACTAAAATAATAATCCAACCTTAGCTCAAAAAATTTCTGGCCGCTGCAAAAATATCATATATATACAGGGTGGGGCGTTTATCTTGAGACAATATTTCTCGGTTGGAATGGATTATTTCGAAAAAAGTTTCAGACAAAAGTTGTTTGGTTTCGAGGGGGCCATAAGATGGTACCATTGGTTTGACCTTGAAGAATTATTTGAAGGTCACATAAAGGTCACACCAATTTTTTTTAATGGCATCCTCTATTTTTATTACATATTCTTGTAGTTGACCTCGAGAGCTTTCCAAAACGCTATAATAAAGTATTTTTTATTGAGAACTTTTTGAGTTATTAAGGTTTGAAAGTTCCAATATTTTGACATAAATTACAAAATATCTTGTAAAATATTTATTTTTTTATCTTACCTTAATACTTTTTTGAACAGAATAATGAGACAAATCAATCGGTGTAAAGAAAACACAATTGTTAAAAAAATTTTTTTATTACTTGTTACAAAATATAAAGAATTAATGTACAAACATTATCCTAGATTCAACGTAGAAAAGAGATTTATACTTCAACATTCAACATTGCAACGTTTCAGCAACATTATTTTAACTTTCTGCGCTGTATGGGAAGTGCGCAGGTACCCCGGAGCCCGGAGCGTCTCGAGACGAGGGGTACGCACGAGTTAGGTCATTTCCGTAATTACCGGCTCGGTTATACTGCAATTAATGTGATTGCGCGATTACACGTTATATAATTGTATATTATGATTATAGTATAATTATGTTACAATTTGTAATATTGTACGTACAACCGAGGCGATTATGGAAGCGACCTAGCTGCGTCACACGCGTTTCTCGTGTCGAGATACGGTACGATTTTGTGTTGACAAAAATGCTATTAATAACAAACGTATACGTTTTCGTATTTACGTAACGAATTATTTTTCCAACACACTCTCGCGCACTTTGCTGCGGTTGTGAAATAAGAGCAGCTTTTGTAAAAATGTCTCTCTCGATGAGATGTGATTTTCTGGTTTTCACGACCGTGATAAAAAGTATTGCGTTTCACTCAGGAAGTGAATTTCAGAGCAGATCGTTGCGTTTACTTAATTTTCACTTCATCGAGTTTCCATCCTCGACGTATTTCTTATTATATTTCCGACTTCGATCCCCGATGTTTTTTCATAAATAAAATTTGCACTACGGCGCCTCATATTAAAAGCAGATCACTAAGTACTTAACTTTCACTTTATTGAATTTCCCTCCTCGACGTATTTCTTATATTTCCGACTTTGATCCCCGATATTTTTTCGCAAGTAAAATTTGCACTACGGCGCCTCATATTAAAAGCAGATCACTACTTAACTTTCACTTTATTGAATTTCCCTCCTCGACGTATTTCTTATATTTCCGACTTCGATCTCCGATGTTTTTTCGCAAATAAAATTTGCACTACGGCGTCTCATATTAAAAGCAGATCACTACTTAATTTTTCACTTTATTGAATTTCCCTCCTCGACGTATTTCTCATATTTCCGACTTTAATTTTGCAATTCCCGATGGTTTTTCATAAATAAAATTTGATCTGCACTACGGCGTCCTATATTCTTTTCCATTTCCTTAAATAATTGCATAGGAAGTAAATATATGAATACTTCGAAGCCCCGCTGCGCAAATTGCTCCAGATTTGCGAATTCATTCCCGTTGCGGCGAGTGTTGGACGCCAGCTGTTGTGTCCGCGAATCTAACCTCGAAAATAAAACTCGTCGCAGTAGAAGACACGCGCGTATTCCGTGCGTTTAAACGACTCGGCCCGAGACGTTTCGTGGCTCATTCGCGAATTTACGGAAAATATAACGAAGAAAACGTGTTGCGCATTAATGATATTTAAATAATCAAGTCGAAGTGAATATTTCCGGGCGCGACGGTGGACACCGGGTCAGTTTCTGCAGGTTTACGCCCGGTTTCACCAACGTCGCTTAACTTTAAGCCCTAGCTTAAATTCGTTCTTTGCCCCTTTCCAACTGTTACTCTAGAAAGAGACGAACGTGAATTAAACTCTGATTAAAGTTGAGCCGACGTTCGGTGAAACCGGGCCTTAAGGATTCGATGGCTTCGACAAACAAGCCCGGATAGTCACCCGTACAGCACCGAAGCTTTCAGAAACATTTCGGAAAACATCGTTGCAATGTTGCAATGTTTCCGAAATGTTTCTGAAAGCTTCGGTGCTGTATGGGCAGAGTCCGCAGAGTATGCTCAAGCAACGTATGGAAATAAAATGCCAGCAACCGATGCTAGAGCTCCTCGCTAGGAATACGAGTTCAATGTTTGAGTGGTTTAAGTACAGCTGGCATAACGTTGGCACATTGTCGTAGTTAAGTGCACAGCTAAAGAGAGAACGCATCCCCAGATAGCCAGTGTGAGCACAAGTTGCTTTCACATTGCTAAGAAAAATGTTAGCATCCTGCTACGCATCTATGTCGTTTATTGTGCTGTTGTTTGCTAGCATTTGGTGTCGGAAATGAAACATTTGCACGATTCAAACATTATGCTAGCATTAAGTGCTTGGTCAGATGTAATAGATATAACATGTTTATATCTGTCAGAAAATTGAAAACAATATATGCTAATTCCTTGTTAACGGTATGCCTATTCGATGTGCTCTCTCTTTAGCTGTGCATGTAACCACGACAATATGTTAACATTGTGCTAGCTGTACTTAAATCACTCAAACATTGAATTCATATTCCCATCAGTTGCTGGCATTTTATTTCAATACATTGCTTGAGCATACTGGCTATCTGGGTCAAACGGGCGGTACTGTTAACAAAGAGTTAGCACGCATTGTTTTCAATTCTCTAAGGCCCGGTTGCACCAACATCGTTTGACTTTAGCTTAATTCACTCTTTCTATGGCAAACAGAAAGAGACGAAGCGTGAATGAAGCTACAGTTAAAATTACGTGATGGTGCAACCGGGCCTAACAGATATAAACATATTATATCAAGCACTTGATGCTGGCATAATGTTTGGATCGTGCAAATGTTTACGTTTCCGATATCAAATGCTAGCAAGCGACAGCACAATAGACGACACAGTAAGATGCTAGCGGTTTTGTTAGCAGTATGAAAGAAATTGATGCACACACCGGTTATCTGGGAGAGTTTGCGAAACTGGTATAATTTGGTTAAAATTAAAGGGCAAACAGTATTCCATCATTCATCTTTGTACTACACTTTGCATTTGTCAAGTGATGTTATTTACGAAAGTAACGTTTCCTTTCTAGGAGCGAATAATTATGAACTGCTTCACCGTCCTGCGGCTTGGACGTTGCACAGTCTTGAACAAGAGCCTGATTGAGCATTGCCTGAGACGGTGCGTGCCCGCGTGCCAATCCAGATTCTACGTCGCGGAGAGCGAGCAGCGTTACAGGCAGCGTGTCGACGCTAACGAACGGACCCAGAGGAAACCGTTGCGAATACGTATAGTGCAAAATTTCAAGTGTACGAGGAGAAAAGTGGAGGAGATCATCGAGAGGGAGAACATCTGGACGATACCCAACTTCCTCTGCATGGGTCGCATTGTTACGTCGCCGTTCTTAAGTTATTTGATCCTGTCGCAGGATTATCAGGTGCGACACGACGCTTTGGACGAGTAAGGCTGACTCGCGACAATGGAATTCGCAGATAAAGAAAAAGATGGACCTTGAGAGTCAGCTGCCAACCACGTTGTACTTTCAGAGCCCATCTTTCACTCTTTGAAAACACATTTGTTAAACATCCTCTTGTCCTCGCAACGCCGCGTGATGCAATTTCGATTTTGAAAATCGCAGGGAGTGAATTTCTCTCGTGTTTTAATCGAACACGCTTAGGATATTTCTTTAATAATGTGAAAAAAATATAGAGGGGAAGTCCCGTAATATGAGATAGCGGAGTTTCTGTTAAATTAATAGGCGTCATCTGTGTCGGTTCCACCATGAATTTATCGCCCTTGGAAGTCCGTTTAGTGAAAAATTGATAGATCGTGATTTGTGATTGAACTTGGACGTTGGAAACCTACTATCTCGTATTGGAACCCAGATAGCACACTGCATTCACAAAGTATTCTTTAAGTTTTCTTTTTTCTGAATTATAATTCTTTAGGAATTCATAGAAGAATACAATAAGAGTGACAGAGGAAGTTACATGCACCATAAATCGTTTTCCTGATAACTTCTTAAAGTATTCATCTCGAATTCAATAAATGTAAAGTTTATGAATTCAAGGGGAATAGTGTTAGAACAAAGAGGATTACAAAATATTTACCCCATGTATGTACACATCTAATATGCAGTAACATTACACCATTATTAGAATTTCTCACTCAACAGTGAGATACTCTCAACCGAAGCTCGTTGACAATCGGATGATTCTTCCGTTTCGGTTCTCGCCGTTCGATTCTTTTACACAATAGAACTATTGCACCAAATTAATTACACATAACGTTACGCACACAAAATATTGCACGTGGTAACACGCTGCACAAGAACATCCGGATGGCGGTTAGCGGATACTCGCGCATGACAAATAATTCCTTATAAATTCTTAAAGTATTCACAGTACTGAATCGCGAAGTATTCATTATAATGAACTTCAGAAGAATACTTCAAGACGAACTGATTGAGACTAATTCTTCAAGAATTCTTCAGATATTCATTTTTCTAATTCTGTATGTTTTCTTTAAAATGAATTCTCTATGAACTTATGTTCATCTTTGTGCTATCTGGGAACTCTGTCTCATAATAGAGAACTTTGCTCAATTGAAAATTTGCTATAATTGTAATCTCTACAATCGAATTTTGTGTCTTTAACGCTGTCTGTACCGTGGCGTAGATAGCGCTATGGTTGCTCGCGATTGCAGGACTGAGCGACCTGGCGGACGGATGGATCGCGCGCACTTGGACGTCGCAGGCCTCGAAACTCGGGAGCTTCCTGGACCCGGTCGCGGACAAGCTACTCGTCGGGACGCTGTTTCTCTCCCTGGCATGGGTCGGATTGATACCAGTTCCGCTCACTTGTCTCGTAGTCTCGCGCGACGTCCTTCTAGTAACCGCTGCATCTTACATCCGATATCGCTCCTTACCTCCGCCGGTTTGTATTGCATACCGCGTATCCGTCAGCTCTGCTACATATCGCTGGCTGGAACGTATCGGTGGATTAATCTCGTTGCGCGGTAATTTCAGAAAACATTGGCGAGATATTTTGATCCCACGCACGCCACCGTGCAATTGGCACCGACTCTGACGAGCAAGCTGAACACCGGGATGCAATTGTCTCTGGTCGCCGGGACGTTGGCTGCTCCGGTTTACCATTTCGTGGATCATCCGATCTTGCAATGTCTGTGCTATATAACGGCATTCACAACAATCGCGGGAGGTGTCAGTTATCTATTGTCGAAGGATACGTACAAATTGTTGAGGAAAAAGAAAACTCCGACGCGAACATCGTCCTAGACTGTACATTATATGTGTATTGTATAATAGCTTTCAGATTTAGGCCCGGTTGCGCCGTTACGTAATTTTAACTTTAGCTTAATTCGCTCTTTGTCTCTTTCCAAGGAAGTAGAAAGAGACGAAGAGTGAATTAAGCTAAAGTTAAAGTGAAGTTGTTGCCGGGCCCTATTTAGATTGTACAATGTATATTACTTCTTTTTGTACTATTGTATTATGTGCTACTTTGTACAGAGATTGATGGTCCTGAATTTAGGGACCTTTTGAAAAAGGTGCTTTTCTACAAGATTCTACGTGTATAAAAAGTTTTGTAAGGTACAATATTTTAAAATGATAAACTCGATATTTTTGTTATGGAAAACTGGCTTCAGATTGTTACGGAGGTGCGTATCCTCTCAAATCTGTTATACTATTGTATAAAATTTCTCAAGTATCTTAATCTGTTCTCTTCACCTGTGATAATTTACTACAAAAAGAAATCTGAGGGAATTTGATTATTTGATCATAACATTTTTTAGACGGTGATAATATGTATAATCTACCATAAATGTCTTATACCATAACTATGTTTATTAAAATAAGTACACGATACTATATTGCGCGCTCACGACAGTTGCTATCGTCACCCCGCTGGACACTCCATCCATATATTTTTACGTCCATGGATTTTTACCAATAGAGCTTAAGGGGATGCTGGAGTCTGTCTGTTTTACCGACAACGCGAAAGTTATGTATGTGTGCGTATATGTATATTACATAAAAAAGAAAGAGAGAGCAATAATACGATACATCTTTCCTTGTCTACCAGATTGCAGTGCCATCTTATTATCATGCAGTCCTCTATTTATCATTCTACAGCTGTATTTGCATTTATAAATTTTTCTCTAACCCTATCTTTTTTTTCTAGACTTTTAATCTTAGTTCCAAGTACACAATATTGTTCTTGCATGTTGTCTCTAGGTCTCTCCGGCCTCATTTTGCAGATATAAACTATAGAATTTTTGTATGCAAATATTATCGTCATGTGACAGCTCTACATGCCAAAATATTTAATTTTTTTTCGTTTTTTATATAAAGTCGAGCAGACGGACTTTTATTTTTGTGCGAACTTTAATCGTGTACAAGAAATTTGCAATTCTGTAAAGCCAATTAAAAGATATCCCTAATTAAAAAATGTCGGTAAAACAGAGAGACTCCAGCATCACCTTAACTTTAATCTTGTTTTAACTGTCTATCTTTTTCTAGTTGGAAGAATTAGAAATATTTTTGGATGATCCTTTGAATTTTGCATCTCTGCTTTTAAAAGTATTTATTAAAAATACGTGCGCGCGATCTACACTCTGCTATATGTAATCAGAAGTTTGTCCTTTTCTACGTGAACCTCTGCCCCCACTGCTCAAATAGCCACGGGCCACGTGACTGTGAGGTGTCACGAGATCAATTCGGGGATTGATTCGTCGCTCCTGTCGATTCTCTAAATGTAGTTCCGTAGAATCGGAAACGGGAAAATTATTCTACACTCTATAGACACTGTGTACATTCAGAGTGTAATATAATTTATAATGTGATGAAGACTCGAGCCTGATTGAATTTTAAAAAAAGAGTAGAAGATATAACCTAACCTAACCTAACCTAACTCGTAACCTGTAACTCTTGCATATAAACTCGGGCAAATATGAATACGCGAATCTTCAGGAGGATATTAACGGACTTTACGATCGGCAGAAGAAAACTGCACGTAACTTCGAGGCTGCCGAGTTTGCATGAATACGACCGGAAGTCAGGTTACAAGACTGTGTACGACAGACCACCACCGGAGCAACACTTGAGCGTTCTTGGTAGAATACGCGAGGGCTACCGGCAGCTCGGGGAAGAGCTCGGCCTCTTGGTGGAGGAGGTGAGAGAAAAGTTGAGGAACGACCCGATTTTTATATACAGACGCAACGAGATTGACGTTGTATGGCGATTCACGGGCGATCCGAAGTCGTTGGATCAGTGGGTCGTCATGTGTGACAGCGATTACAACGAGGGTTTTTCGACAGCCAAGTGGGTATAAAAATTATACGGATATATAGGCAGCCTTGGGCAAAAATATTTGCCACCTACGTGAAACCTCCATAACTTTAAATTATTTTACATTCAGGTTAAATAAACAGTGCCGGTTGAAAATGGGAATATTTATTGCGCGTCGACACGTAACGATAACAAAATAGTTGGTTAGACTCAAAAGAAGTTGCATTTCTAAGAATCGACGAGGGATGGCAAATACTCTTGGCCGAGGCTGTGTGTTACTGCATGTATTTTTACATTACATAATTTGTACATCGTTACATGTCTAAATTTTCTTATCGTTCACTTCCTTTTAGATTAGCGTTGTCTTCTAATGGCACTGGAGTATTCTCGGGTGTGTTAAGCACTCAATTGCCCAAGGACGGGAAAGTGAAGTACGCCGGTTATTGCAATATTACCAGTATACCTAAGCGAAGATCTTTCAAGCGCGAGGTTTATCACGACTGGACACGGTATACCCATCTCGTTCTTCGTGTCAGAGGGGACGGCAGATGCTACATGCTGACTATCTCCACCAGAGGTATATTCGACCTGACTTGGAACGACGTGTACCACTACGTGCTCCATACCAGAGGCGGACCTTATTGGCAATACGTCAGGGTGCCGTTCTCCAAGTTTGTATTTTCGAGTAAAGGCAGCCTGCAGGATAACCAGCCGCCGATCGAGCTGCACGAGGTTACGAATTTTGGCATATCGTTGGGGGACGACGTTCCCGGCCACTTCAGATTGGAAATCGATTACATCGGTTTAGAGTTCGACGAGTTCCATAAAGAGGAGTCCGCTTACGAATCTTACGATTTTAAAGGAATCAGATTTTAGTATGTACGTATATAAAATAAAGTGTGTGATCTTATTGTTGCCGTCTGTGCGGAGGTGAGAGCGGAAGAACGAATATACGTTGTATAATATGTGAATAATAAATTTGCAGCGCTTAATTTATTTAGCAAATCCGAAAGGGTTGAAGCACAAGCTCATTTGCCATCGTATTTATTCGTGAGGCAAAGTCACAGAATGTATTATAAGTTTCAACAATTTTTATCTAGTTTTTCCTCTTGCCCTTAAAAATACAAGTTGTGGCGATGTAGATCAAATCTTTCGTATAAATTCTTTTTCCGAATGTGTTAAATTGACTACTGAAAGATGATGTATTCAAAACTTTTTTCATCGAGTTGAACAAATCATTTTTCAAAAGGTGAAGCCCGTATCAGACCACGGATTGAGCTTGAAATATTTGACCAATCAAAGTAAAGTTTACTAATCTTCAGGGTATGGAAGTAACGCGTTACTCGTAACGCTGTTATTGTTACAAGTTACTTTTTTTTATAACGGACTGGTAACGACGTTACTTTTTTTCTTTTGTAACTGTAACGGTAACTAGTTAATTTTAAAAAGTAGCTTTCCGTCCCTGCTAACCTGAAGTTTAGTGACTTTTACTCTAATTAGTCAAATTTCAATCTAATCTCAATCTCAATCCGTAGTTTGATACGGGTTTGAGATATATTACCAATATTCCCTAGCGGAAACATTTCTATAAATAACTACAACAACTTGACTTGAAATAGAAATTTGTAGAAATTTTTGTATGTTCGTTGAAATATTTATTTCTTTGTAAAAATATCTATAAAATAGTATCACAAATTACAATGTTCTCAAATCAAGAAATTATTGCAAGTAGTATTTCATGAAAATGTACAATTTTGTAAAAATTAATGCAAAATTTTACTCGCTTTAAAAATTTGTGAAACAACGAAATCTTAAAGAATCAAAACATCTGCTTACTTGTGGAATATTACAAAAATTAACAAAAGTGTTCCAATTCTAACATTTTTATGTCGATTTTTTTATAACACTTTAAATTTACGTAGAATTTCTTAGACTCTGGCAGTTATATTTAATTTTTTTGTAGAATTTTGTAGAATTATTTCCGGCAGGGTTGTCGGTAATATACACAATAAAGTGCAAAAATGTCGCCTGGCACATAGTCATAAATAGAGAATATTTTTCTAAAAACAAATCAAAGTGTCGATTGTCTAAAGCGGGCTTAATTTTTTGCCCTTTCTTTAATTTCGTTTAAACGCTCCGTAATTTGCGTTAGATTTCAAGATACAATTCTATCTATAATTTTATGTGCTACATTAGAGTATTATATATCTTTTTACATTTATTTTACATACATATGTATTTTTATGCGATTCTTGGAATGTTTTCCGTATTGTACAGCATATAAAATTATAAATATAGAATTCTATACCGAATTCTAGCGCGAGTTACAGATCTGTCAAATTAAGTTCTATGTTATGTAAATGTGTACGTGTATGCATGCGTGCGCGTACATATACTTGATACGTGTATGTTTCTTATTGAACTCAATGTAAAGTTTATATTGAGTAAGATACAATAAGTAAATTAATAGAAGGTATATTCAGATTTTAGTTTTTCGTGTTTTTCATTATTTATACAAAAAAATGAAAATGCAGTCACAAAAACAAGAAAAAAGGGTACCATCCCTTGTGGGGATCGAACCCACGACCTTTGGATTAGAAGTCCAACGCGCTATCCTCTGCGCCAAAGGGACTTGGTAGTGCTCCTTAAAATAAAAAGTAATATAGTGTCATTAATTTATCGGGATAAAAAGTTGATTAAATTTCGCATATTATCTTGATATTTTATTTTTTACATCTTTCAGGAGCAACGAAAATTATTTTTAAAAGCTAAAAGATGTATTTTCTTCATGAGCTTGAAGAGCTCAAGACTCACGAAAGGATTAAAGATTGACAAGATTATTTGTGAAATACTTATCGCGGTTGTACATTGGTTAACAAATTTTAAATACTGAAGCAACTCAGTGATATAATAAAAAAATTAACAGACTATCCTAGCAATAAATTCTCGTCATTAAATTTTTTCATAATTTTGTTACACATACATATAAGTTGATTGTGGTAATAATTTCGCGATTTTAGAGATATTTGCAATAATTTGAGAGAAAACGTAGATGCACTTTATTTATGTGAGCTACAACTTTATTTAAAGAGTCGAGAATTTTTTTCATAAAAGCGCAAGCTCACATTTTAAAAATAGAATTATGATTTTCTTTCTGCAATATGACATCAGGTTACAGTTGATTGTTCGCGCAAGAAGTCGTAGTATGAAAACGATAGCGGAAAAGCTTTTTCGTAAATCCCTTTACTAAAGTCTAAAGAGAACTTTTCTAAAGTCACCCAAGTGGGCAACGTGAAGAAATCTTCATGCTTGTAAGAACATTTGTTGAGAGAACTTTTCGTTGTTGTTGCTAAAAGCGGCGCCAATGTTGAAGCTAGAAAGGCTAATGAGTTTGTCGACTTTGTGTCTTGTGGCATTTAAAGTGACGCTTTAAACATTCGAATTTCTCCCTAGTAGCAGAATATATTAGCGCAATATCGTTAGATGGGCGCCTCCTCTTATTTAGCCAATATATATCTATTTAGAAATTTTTGTTTAATATGTATCAATATTAGACCAATATTCATATTATATTGCTAAATATTGAACAATGCATTTTCTATACAGGGTGTTCCAGGAGGATAGGTCAATATTCGGTGTATATTGTGGGGGACATATAAATGGAGAATGGGACATATTCATATAAACATTTTTGTTTAAAATAACCGATACTACCACCTCCCAGAATATTGACCATTCCTCCTGGAACACCTTGTGTAAATCTAACGTTATATAATTATTATTGTGCAATATTTGCATTTATTTCGTGGCTAATATTGGCTTTACGTTGAGAAATACTGGCCAATGTGTTTTCAATATAGCCAATATTGGATCAATGTTTAGCCAAAGCACTGTGCTACTAGGGCTATGTTATCTTTCGATAGTCAGTTTAACATATTTGGAAAAGGAATTTTATACGAAATACCTGTCCATCGATTTCATCGCAACTTGTATTTTTAAGGGCGAGAGGAAAAACCACCATAACAATTGTTTACATTCATAATTATCTTATAAGGAAAATGTATGTGAGCGTGTGAGAGCCAAGAACTAAATAGAAATGTGATAATATAAATTGTGTACTTTGAGATCTCAGGATTGATTATATCAATTTTATTGAAATCCTTTGAAAATTAAATCGCTTACGTTAGACAAACTCTTATCGTCCGATTTTTTATTCTCTCTCTCTGGCCTCGGTTGATCTGAATCGAAAATATAGATATATTTGATATAAGAATTCCAGATAAGCTATTTGATAACTTCTCGACACACTTGCCACGACGCTATCGCGAAGCTAACAGATTTTTACATATTTCGCATTAAGATACTAAACCGCGTCGTTTGAAGCAGACCGAAATAACTTGAGAATTTTTATTTCAGTTATTAGTAATACAAAGTTAAAGAACTAAGAGCCGTGACAGGTGTCTAAATATTTCATATTTTTAATATTGCGAAAAATATTACCTCAGCCAGGGTTTGAACCTGGACCTCCCTCTTGCTGGGCAGGCGTCTCAACTAATTCGCGACCACTCAGGCGTATGGGGAAATATTCATCGCAATAAACAGTCTAATGTTGATTCCCGAATGTCACCTGTCGTCACATTTGTATTCGTAAACGAGAACTGTGCGCCGTCTTAAGAATGTATTGGACGTACAATCTTAGACAAAAGTGCATGAAATTGGAAATACTTAAGTATCTACTCTTAACGCACAGTAAATCTAGATGTAAGAAAGTTGAACGATAGTTGGAGTCTTATTTGTACTCCTACAAAGGTATTTTTCACTTTACAAATGTTTTTTCCTGAATTATTTGCGACTTTTTTCACTTATGAGCCTAAACTTTTGATAGTGAAAATACTCTGATTTCAATTCTTAATAACGTCAAATATTTTCAAAACTAAAAAATTCGTGCCGACAGCACGAATATCTCAAGTTATATTTTATTATATAACTTTATTATTGATTTCTTT
>NW_011967049.1:106787-115287 GCF_000949405.1 Vollenhovia emeryi | reverse complement strand
AAACAATCAGATCATCCGGGAAACCGAAAGGGGTGGTACGGGGCAGATGGGAACGGTGAGGGGGGAAAGGGGATCCATGATGACGCTGGGACGCCGCCGAGAGCGTTGCCCAAGTTTTTTAGCCGCCGAGCGGTTAATAGCCGGGGACGGCTTTGCGGAAGCGATCGTTGTCGCACGTTGTCGCTGTCGTTGTTTCCGTCCTGCCGCTGCTTGATCTCGCTTGATCTTTTGAGGAGTATAGAATGGCGGGTGCCGGGCGTGTAAAACGCGAATTAAAGATAATTGAGAGATAATATCGGGAGTGAATATTGGAAATATTATACGCGAAACGAAGCTGAAAGGAAATAATAATGACGCGCTGCGTTGCCGGGTATCTAAAAATAATTTTCAATTGACAACAACATTTCGCGTTTTTGCAGACCGTTAAATCTGAATTCAATGATAAATTACAGCGAGCAAGCAGATTAAAAATAAAAATTTCAATGTACACCCGAATCGAGCGTGCTATTAGCTGAATGAAACAGTTTTATTATCCATTTGACTCTTTGAGCCTCGTTTTGGAGAAAAATCCTTTTCTAAATTTTTGCGATTTAAAAATTATGAATGCCTCGCATTTTTGCGAAATCATTTATTTTTAATTGACCGAAACGTCGGAAAAAGCAACGGACACGGCGAAAGACCTTGGCTGAGGTAAATTTTTCGCAGTGAATTTAGAGATTAAAATCATTTGGGCACTAACGTCCGTCTTGGCTCTCATATTCTTTATCACTTCGTGTCTGTAAAAAATCTTCAACGTTGACAACGTTGTACAAAAAAAATGCAATTAAAATACGACATTCTCTGCTAACAAAATATCGCGAATATTACGCAGCAAAAGATCGTGTGTTGAAATTTTCTTGCGACACCAAGATTTGATTCTTATCTCAATATAACTTGACACTTTAGGTGTCATTAAAAAATTGAATGTTATTTTGAGTTCTTTTCCACTATTTCACAAAATTAACCAAAACATGTTAATATCTTTTCTTGAAAATTATCTCAACTATTCTAATTTGTTACTATTCGTGCAGTTTACTTATCCTGTGTCGGTTTTTATTACATCACATTTAAGGTTAAAAGAGCATAAACATAAATTTTAAGTATAGTATTAATTAATTAACATTTATATACTTGTCAAAAAGTAACATGCGCGATGAATATTATTTTAACTCAAACTTCAGAGCGAACTTTTTGGGACGTGCGACAAAATGTTAACGTTGACATTTTATTTTTTACTGTGCACATTTTGTATAAAACGAGTTTACGACCTGCCGCAATTGGATTCACCGCTCGCCGCTTGAATAATATAACATCTGTATTAGAAACGGAGACGGCGGAGAATAATACTTCGGTGAAAGATTGGAATTGAAGGGGAAACATTTGAATGCGAACGAGTAATAATAATCGGGGGCCATCGGCGTCGTTTCATTGCAAGAAAATTGAGAATAGAATGAACTCACAGCAATCTCGCTGTTCACGCTAAACCGCGCGCGATTCTTTTTTCATTTCTATTCGCGAAAACCCCCCTTTCATTTCCTCGCGGAGCGACGCATGGTTGGTATTCGCGATTATTAAAGTATAATAACTTGCGTTCTGCACCTTCGTTGTTTTCCCAAAAATTTACCACCCTTTTATCACATTGCGAATTCACGCTGCTTCATGACGCGATAAGTGCGTATATGATATTTGTAAAACCATTTTTCTTTATCTCAAAAATCGAGATGTATTTGAGATCGTAGAGTCACGCAGATGTTTATTATTTATTCGAGCGAAAGGTTCACATTTGCCAGAAATTCAACTTCAGAAGAAGAAAAATTGCACTTCCATAAATACAACAAATATAGAGTTTCCTCTATATTTGTTGTATTTATAAAAGTCTTCTGTTATAAGACAGGATTCTAATATGGGATAGCGGGGTTTCTGCTAAATTAATAGGCATCATCTGTTGGTTCCACCATGAATTTATATTGTCCTTGGAGCGAAATCCGTTTAGTGAAAAATTGATCGTTAGATCGTGTAATCGCTACGAAAAAAAGATTTGCGATAGAATTTGGGTGTTGAAAACTTGCTATCTCATAATAGAGGACTTTCCTCTAATAATTAATTTATTAGAACGAAGGAAACCCAGCGAGAAATGACTCGTCGGTCGATGTCGAAACGATACAACATTGACGAATTATTTCTCACTGGGATCATTGAACAATTCATCAATTTTAAGACGAGGCCTAGCCTTGGAAACTCCAAACGGTAAAATGACTTCGTACGCGTGTGGTGACTTTAAAAGAGGCAATCAAAAAGACGCCAAGCATAAGCCATCCGACCAAGAATTATATAATTTAATTATTTGAATATATTTTCTTAGAAGAAGAAACATTTTTATCTTCTCTGCAAAAGAAATGGCGCCCACTAAAATGGATATTCATACGAACTAGATATTTTCTTAATTTTGATATTAAAATGTTATATCCAAACGATCGAGCACGAGATTCGCGGGACCTCTTAAATTTAATAGTTTATTTAATTTATAAAATTAATAAATTTGATACTCGTTGAAACAATTTCGTCGCAGTGTTCCAAACGGCAATTTCAAATAACATTCCAGAAAGACTATAGTTTATCCTAACGTTTGTTACATTGAATATATACACGCGCGTATATTCCCGAGAAATGTAACGTTAAGAATTCACGGTTGAATCTCATTACACCAGTCGCGTCTCGGTAATCTTCGCGCCCGGCGAAGGATCCTTGGATGATCCTTGCAAACGCTTGGCGACACTCGAAGGAGACCGGGGCCGGGACGAGATCAATTCCGGGATATCCCAAGGGGTATCGCGTGTTTATCCGTTCGCAGGAAGCGAAACTTTCGGCCGCACAAATGCGGCCGCACGTGCGATTTCGCATAGGGGCGGTGCAGCGCCGTGCGGGGGCGAGGGAAGGTGGCCGAGGGTGGAGTGATATCTCCGGATGGGAAGGGAGTATCCCCCTACCGGAACGGGCTCCGCGCTTCTAGTCAGCACGAGGTGAGAGAATGGAGGACAGCCAGGTGATTCAGACGCGCGTGCCACCCCGCAGAAACTGAAACGTCCGCCAGCTCGCGCGGTCCGTCGCTCTTCTGGTCCTCGGCCTCGCGGCGGATCGCCCTCCGCGTACAGTGCGAAAGAATTTCCCAAAGAATCTCGCGGGACAACTTCGGCTACGACCGGACGGCGAGCGGTAGTCTTGTGAAGTTGTCACCGGAAGTTGACTCCCGGGACGCTGCGACGTCGAGTGAAAATGAACCCCGGTCGGATTTAATAAGGAGGCGTGTCGGGGATTAAAAGGACTGGAAAAGAGTGAATTGCATACGACGGGTTTCGAGACTCTCGAGGGATTGGAAATTTCGACTTGTAAAACTGTGAGACGCCGCGTTTTAGAAATTGGAGCGATTTCGAGTTACGGTTTTTACGAACGCGTTTCGGAAACATCGGCGGAACGGTTTTCTACACTGGAGTTAAATCCGACGACATTTGGACGGGAGGAATCCTGAATCCTTTTTGAAAAGAATACTCAAGATCCGTTTGTCGTCTTGTATAGACGTAAAGATCAACGTGGAACTTCCGAGGTTCTTTCATAAAAGAAGAACATTTTTATTTAGTCGCTTATTTATTTGGAAAGAATTGCGCCTTTAGGGAGTGACAGAGGCTCCTTCTAGATCATCCTGCCTCACCCAGAAGAAATATTCGGAAGTCTCTCGCGAGACGTCGTATGAACCATCGGCGGTGCGACTCGTAAGCCCGTTAAATGTCTGCGAAGAAGACGAGAAGGCCGTCCTCGCCGCGGCGTTTCTTCGCGCGGCTTTACGGCCATTTAGAGGCGACGAAGAGAACGGAGGATGACGAGGATGAAGATCACGCGCGAGAGAGCTCGGATTCCTCGCCGGAGATCATGGAGAAAGCATCGCACGGACTTCCCGATTCACCTGAATCGCGCAAAATGTTGCCGGTAAGTAGATTCTTCTCCCCACTGATATTAAATAGTGATTTTATTCGCTTCAACTTATTACCAAGAAGCGGAACTTAACAATCTCACCTTAACACACTCGTACCTTCCGTACCGTTTGCCCTACGCGCAATTAACTGTACCTAAAAATATCCCACCGTACTTTCTGTATGTCCTTATTTTCTGCTATTCCATCCTTATCTACTTTCTTCTCCCTACGCGGAGAGAGTTTTCTCTTGGAATTTATCTTGAAAATCATATGATCGCGGGACAACATGGCGTTTAGAAGATCTTTATAAGAGTCTTTGAAATTTTACCATACATTCTACTAGGAAAATTGTACTAGTAAATTGTACGGTAAAATTTTAAAAAATTCTTATAAAACTCTTTGAAATATCGTGGCGTCCCACGATTAACTTTCAGGATAAACTTTAAAAGAAACTTCTCCCCGTGTACTAAATGTAACTGGAAAATTGGAAGATAAAATCGCGACGGGATTATCGTAACGCAATAGTTTTAAGAAACAGCGTAAAAATAGATCTCTCTCGTCTCTCAATTTTGTTAAATTCTTCTCGAGTCTTTAAAGAAGTTTTCGAGACTTGGAGAAATTTCTTCAAGATGATGAAACTCGAGGATCCGCATTTAACTGTTCTATCCCTGCAAGGTGCCACACGCCAAGGACCTCGAAAAAGTACCGAACGACGTCGCGAATAGCAAAATATTCGAGAGCAAGGAAACGAAGAGGGACTCGGTGCTCACGGGTGTGAGACTGCCTTTCCTGCACGGACTTCTACCGCGGGGACCCGGTCAGACCCTTCATCTCACGCAGCTCGCGCATCCGCCCACGCTGCCGCCGCATCTTCACGTCCTGCCGAACCATCAGTCCATCGCCGAGCACCACTTCCAAGGATTCTCAGCCTTCCGTAAGCTCCCGTCGCTCCCGCAAATCTGCAAATTTCGGTTTTCCGCCGTTGACTAACGGTGGCGCGCGCACACGTGTCTTCCAACTTGTCCTGGAACAATCATGTAAATCAGGCGACTCCCGTCGTCCTTTATCAATTTTAATCAGGCAACGAACTTGAATTCTTCAACGTGACGGAATTGAATTAGCTTCGACAAGTATCGTTTTCTTTTTATAATCCAGTCAGTCAATTTAATTTAACTGATTTAATAATTCACGTTGTTGCTCTGAAATGTTTGAAAGCATCAGAATTTTTTGAAGATCCTCGGATTTTAAATACCTGAAAATAAACTGGCCTCATCGCGGGGTTCATTATGTCAAAATCTACAAGCGAAACGGGCAGTTACCCATACAGCACAGATGGTTGCAGTTACATTGCAGAAACGTTGCAATCTTGCAGAGACATTGCAGGGATATAAAATTGCAAACTTTCGATAGCAATATTGCAGCAATGTTTCAAAAATAATAAAAATACTGTATTTTCTATTTAAAAAATTTTCTAATTACGATAATTTTATAATGTTATTTTCGTTGATATCAATAATGCGCGAATTATTAAGTACTTGATCAGTGCGGTGTTGCTCGCAATCTCCATCTATTGCAAAGCGACATAATTTCTTTAGGTTGCTTCGCAATAGCTTGCTGTGTATTGAAAAAGGCCCGGATGCATATGTAATTAGTAAATTCTCTGCTTATGTACAACAACGAGAAATTATTCCAAAAATATTGCGCCGCAACATTGCTATAATGTTGCACTGCAAATCTCTCTGAGGGCGGACATTTCAACGTTGCTGCAATCCTCCAGAAACGTTGCAGCAATGTTGCGCAACGTTGCTGCAATATTGCAATATTACAATGTAACATTTCTGCAATCTTCCTGCAATCTTTCTGTGCTGTGTAGGTAGATGAGTTGTTAGACGTTCTGCGAATGTACCAAAATCTCAACGCTGGTACAATTGTCTCAATATTGCCTCGAGACATTTTCCATTCAACTTGACAATATACATTCAAATCCCGAATTTTAGAGGACGGATTTCATACAGCATTCTACGCGGCATTATCGCAACGTATTTTTGGTCAAGAAACAAGCATTCCATTGCATCCGTCGTGCAAGCTGCGTGAAGACACGTACATGGAAATGTAGGTGACTGCGTAACGTGTCTCCAAAAGCTCGACACACACACATACACGCACTCTCTCCTCTCTCTTTCCTTCTCCCTCTCCCATATTTTCTATCCCCTTCCTCCTCTCGCCGTAAGCTGAGAATCGAAAGACGTCTTTGCGTTGAAGCATTCGCGAATCAGTAAGCAGATTTTGTGATGTCGCATTACGTGACGCCGAGCGGACACGACCACCGTCCAGACGGAGAGGATATTCAGGCACTCTTCCGTCGTCTTCTGCGTCGACAATGGCGCGCGGTCCCACACGGGAATTATTTCTTGGGGATCAATTCGGACGCCTTTGAAATCTAATAAAGAGCTTCCGACATTTTCCCTCCTCGCGGCCCGGCCTTTTTTCCGGAAAATATTTTTCCCGTTTACATTCGTTCGTCAAATTGTCGGTAATGGGCAAATTTTTCAAAGAGGGGAGATCGCGAGGTGCGCACTGTTAAATTTAACAATGAGTAGAGAGTTACTGTCCCTACACTCTCTAAAAGTCAATCAAGTGGATTATCAGTGAAAACAGCGAATAGTCACTGATTTGCAGTTATAAGTAGAGGAAAGCCCCCCGTTATGAGACAGACTCCTAATATGAGACAGCGGGGGTTTCCGCTAAATTAATAGGCATCGTCTGTTGGTTCCACCATGACTTAATCGAATATATTGAGCAAGACCAGTGACGACTACTCATTGAGTCTCTGCGGATTTAACAGCACGCACAGGGCATTTTTCGCAAATTGTCCCGCGCGAAAAGTCGACGGATTTTTGCTAAAGTATAAAATAGGATTCGGCGTACGAAAACCGTGGGCTTCTTCGAGGATTCGATACGAAAAGCGCGCAGCTTTTTCAAGTTTCCAAGCGGATACAGACACTTTTCTCGGACACCTACCGCGAGATTTAAAAAATTGAAGGGAAACTTTCCTATCGGGACGACCTCCTCACTCATCGTAAGCGGAAGTTTTCTTCCATCTTCCACTCGTTCCGGGAGTCATTCGAACTGACGTTGGAGAACGGTATATCTCAACTGTGAAACAGGAGCTGTTCCGACTGAACAGCCCTCGCAGCTATAAATGACGGATTTTTCATAAAAATAGGACAAGTGCGGTGTGAAGAGCGGATTGCGGATTTCGGACCAGGTACCATTTCCAACGGTTTTGTTTTTTCCCCCCCACAAACCGTGTTCCGAGATACTCCACGGAGGATATCG
The DNA here is from genome assembly GCF_000949405.1 of Vollenhovia emeryi. Lineage (NCBI taxonomy): Eukaryota > Metazoa > Arthropoda > Insecta > Hymenoptera > Formicidae > Vollenhovia > Vollenhovia emeryi. Next base: position 107,942 of record NW_011967049.1, on the reverse strand, counting down.
CGACAGCCGAGGGCGGGGGAAGGATGAATTAACGAATTTCACTCTTCATCTGGAAAGTTTGATCGCGGAGCGACGACAAAAACACTGCGGGGACAAGCCGCGCGCGCGTGTGCGCGGTTTTATCCCGCTTCGACACTTCGTCGCGATATTGTGATGAGATTACGAGACGCAGTTGGCCGCTCCTCAATGCGAGAAATACGCGCCGCGATGTATTCCCTGTGAAAAACCCCGGCTTTCTCTCTCTCTTTCTCTCTTTCTTCCTTTTCCTTGCCCACCTAAGCCTCACAAGCCACCGCGCGACTCGACTCGCCGGAAAATACACGCGCCGGGTGTTTGTAAGTCGCTTGTATATCGCGAGGAATCCCTGTGCCTTATCTATCTCGCGATATACCTGGCCGGCGTATCCCGATTTCATCCTCCTCGAGCCCAATTTGTCCCGAGAGACGCTTAACAGGTGCCGCAGCATCATCGACCGACGTAATACGGGAAATCAACACGTACAAGAAATAATTTTTTCCGCCCCCGCGTTTATTCATTCTCGTTTATCGCTGAATATATATGTAGTGTTTCATGCAATAATGTCGACTGTCACACGCTTCAGAGAGCGATTGAAATAAAATAAAGAGACAATCGCAATAAAATTCGGCGATGGTGCGCCGAGAACTAGAAGCGAAGTAGTTATTTGCTACCTTGCTTTTAGTAACTGCTTCGCTTATAGTTCTCAGCGCACCATCGTCGAATTTTATTTCGATTGTCTCTCTATTTCGTTTCAATCGATCTCTGCAGCGTGTGACAGTCGGCATTATTAAAATTCCATGATGGTGGGTTGAGAACTAGAAGCAAAGTAGCAAGTATAAACCACTTTGCTTCTAGTTCTCAGCGCACCATCGTCGAATTTTATTTCGATTGTCTTTTTATTTTATTTCAATCGTTCTCTGAAGCGTGTGACAGTCGGCATTATTAAAATTCCACGATGGTGGGCTGAGAACCAGAAGCAAAGCAGCAAGTATAAACCACTTTGCTTCTAGTTCTCAGCGCACCATCGTCGAATTTTATTTCGATTGTCTTTTATTTTATTTCAATCGTTCTCTGAAGCGTGTGACACTCGGCATTATTAACATTCCATGATGGTGGGCTGAGAACTAGAAGCAAAGC
>NW_011967049.1:87901-106034 GCF_000949405.1 Vollenhovia emeryi | reverse complement strand
GATTGTCTTTTTATTTTATTTCAATCGCTCTCTGAAGCGTGTGACAGTCGGCATTATTAAAATCCCAAGATTGGTGGGCTGAGAACTAGAAGCAAAGTAGTTACTGCAATTTTACTTCGAACGTCTCTCCTGTGACGCTTCCCTTTAAGGTAGCTGCTTTGGCCTTCAAAAATAGCATTTTTCTCAAAGTCGGTCTCTTTTAGCGCGATTATTCCACAACTCCAAATAACCGGAAGCGATACAGATGCTTTGTATTATTTTTGTACAAAGTCTCCTTGTTTGACTTGCTCTGCGGCTTAGTTTTTTATATTTTTGCTTCCTTTTTGAGAGGAAGGAATCTTCCTATCGCACATTTTTCTCGAAACCCCTATCGCGCGGATCTATCGAGTTGCTTGAAGCGGTTATGAGGTTCAAGGAGCAATTAGTATCTCGTGTCCGCTTTACGCCAGATTGGGCGAAGCCTCGGGAAGCCTCAATTTCCGATATCGCTCTCTTTCTTCTCCCCTTCCCCTGCTCGGTACATCCTAATTATTCCATCGTGAAGATGAAATTACACCATGGCCAGATTTATTTCACGAATCCCTACCAAGCGCGCTGAAAAACGACCGGGATCAGAATCAAATTGAAGTATTAAGAAAGCAAATTATGAGAGACGCGCGTGTATCCAAATCTTTCAATTGTCGAGAGGTGCGTAATCAATACTGTTCTCGATGTTGCGGTAACTTAATGCTCGTTTTTATAAATTAATTGTAACGTTTAGAAGAATCCCGTGAACGAGAGAATCTTCTTTATGTAATCGTTTCAATTGTTTCGCGCTGATGAAAATGTCAAATTGGTACAATCAAAGCGAGCTATAGAGTCATCTATTCCATTCCATCTTCATTCTATCTCATTTCTTGGCTATTCCCGAATCTCAGTTTCTGTTTTAAAGATAACATCGAAAATAGTTTACCGTAAGTGTTTGTCACCTTAAAGAAATAACCTTTTTTAAAAAAAGACGCCAAGTATAAGCGTCGTCCGATCAAGAATTTAGATATGTTTCAAAAAAATTATTTTTGTCTTCTCTACAAAAGTAATAATATCACCAAATCGCGCCAACTAAAATGGATATTTGTACAAACTGTTACAGATACTTAATTATTTTTTATAAAAATATTGCGTGGCTATTATGTACAACGCGCGAATAAATTTTGACAGACGTCTAATTGTAGAAGAAATCCCGTGTCCCCGGAGATTTGTATTTCTTTCCTCGCAGTGGCGCGTAGAAGAAGGAAAGAGGGCCGGCCGCGAAGACAAAGGACGACATTCAGCGGCGAACAGACACTGAGGTTGGAAGTCGAGTATCGGCGGGGAGAGTACATCTCGAGGGGGCGCAGATTCGAGCTCGCAACTTCCTTGAGACTCACCGAGACGCAAATCAAAATCTGGTTCCAGAACAGGCGCGCCAAGGACAAAAGAATCGAAAAGGCGCAGCTAGACCAACAGTATCGGTACTCATTCACTTTAGTTCTCTTATACTTTGTCCATTTTCTTCCGCAGATCATACCTTAGAGATTGCACCATTAAAGACAGAGATTGCGTCTGAAATGTAATCTGCGTCTTTCTGAATTTTCTCACTAAACAAGTTCGTTCTCCTAAATTTTTTGTCGTTTAGAAATCCCGTTTCTTTTTATATCTTTAATCAGATCGTGATACAGTTGTTAAACATTTATGCATTCCTAAAAAGTCTAGGATTTAAGATATTTCTAGAATCGCGTGGAAATATTTTAAAACGACAGTGAAATGTCTCGAAATCACGGTACAAGTCATGATTATCTGATTATTATTTTAGCTACCATGCATGCTTCCTGTTTACTAAACTGTAGAATAATCCGCATAGTACGAGTATACTTTTTCGACTTCCTTCATTGACATTTGCATAAATTGGTATTCCAAGATAATAATATGATTAAGTCTCTTTCGATGTTTCTGAGAAGAGTATATCTGGTTTATGGTCAAAGATTTCTGGAGTTACCGAATACTAAAATAGGATCGAAACGAAAAACTTCAACAAGGCGAATCCAGCGGCGAATGTAAGGAATAAAATTATTCCAAATTTTAATGAAATACGCAGTTTTTCTATTACGTAAAAAAGCTGCGCAAACGTCATGAACGATATCGATAGTGGTCGGTAGCCGAGTACAGAATTGAGCCCCTGATTGTAGCAAGTTTCTTCCGAGTGTTCCATAAATGTGTTTTACACTTTAAAGAGATGCGAAGGACAAATCGATCTTCCACAATCCTCTCTTAAGCCTCTAGGATTTTATTTACTGCTTGTATTATTTCTCAAAGCCACTCGAGCCACGCTAGTCTGATTTCTCCTCGTCGAAACTGGCATGGGAAAACTGAGAGGACCATATGGAACATATGGCGATTTTCGCATACGTCCCACATCCTTGCATCCCACGCATGATGCATCCAGTCGATTTGTTATCTTGTCAGCGTGATGTATCGTGCCTTCAATGTGGCTATTAACGCGCGGCCGTTAGGTTCATCAGCTGTTCTTAGAATTTTTCTAATTCCCGACGCAACGCAAAATTAGTGCTCGGATATATAATTTCTCCGACTTGAATCTTACTTCAGAGATTTCAAGTTAACGCGAGATAAAGCTCTCAAAATCAACGAGTTTCGTTCAAAATCAGGAACTTGGTTACGAGAAATGTCGGAAGAGAATTATAATTAAACGAATTACATTTAACAATTTATTATTACATACAGGCAATCTCAGAGAACTGTTTCGGTGCAACCGACAGGGGACGATGTCTCGCGTGGGAAAAATAAAATGTAAAAATAAACTGAGATTCTTCATAATTTTGAAAATCGAGAAATTAACAATAGACGTGCTTCCCAGATAAAGGCTAATCTATTCTTAATATCTTCGTCTCGCGGCTTATTTATTTCTTCACGAAAAATCGCCCCCTCTTTGACCGTACGAATTCGGAGAGAGATACAAGATATTGCAAGGTATAAAATCACACTCGAGTGACCCCGGGCGTTTTGCGTCGCGCGGATTCTTCAATTTGCAAAATTTCCACGACCACGACGGGACTCGGATAACTCCTGTTAACACCCGAAATCGCGCGAACCGCCCCGACCACCTCGCCCGAAATCAAGCCCTAAGTATCCCATCGCGAACAATTATTCCGGAGAACACGGCCGGCGCGGTCCGGAGGAGAGACGTTGCCCGATGAATTCGGCATCCTCCGCGTAATGCGAGGCGAGGGCGAGGGTGAGGGCGAGGGCGAGGGGATGACGCCGCGAGAACGCCCCGGCGCCGCACAAAGACCGAAATTTGTATGAGCTCCTCCTCCTCGCGCCGCGGATCACAATAGCGGAGACGTAATCCCACTTAAGGCTATTTAGCGGCGTATCACATCGGCGTATCAACCCCGGTCGAGCCGTGAGCGTCGCGTACGCCGGGGGGTCCGCCGAATCTCGCCCACCCCCTTCCTTCGTTCCTTCGCCACCCTTGCCACTCGCCGGGAGTGGCCCCGGTGTTATTCAGTCGATATGCACCTGACGCTCGATAAACCGGATAAACGACGGATAAATGCATCCCCCGTGCTAACCGCGGTGGATTTTCTCATCCACTTGTCGCAACCCTCGCGCGCATTCACGGGACGCACCGCCGTCCTGATCTCCGATCCGCGGTCTCAATTTGCTCCGCAAAAAAAAAATATTAAGAGACATTTACGAGATGGGGGGGGGGGGAGTTCTGAGAATCGAGTGGAGAGAGTTTTACTTTGATCGGCTTTTTTCTGCTAGAATCTCCGTCCGACGATGAATTTTTTATTCTAAACTCAATCGTTGTGGCATTTGAATGTTCAACGTTAGAAACGTCGCTTCCTGAGGTTCAATATTTTAATGACGAAGAGGAGCAACCTCAAAATAATCTTTTTCAATGGTAAAACGGTAAAAATGAAGGAGTTGCGTCGAATTATCGTAAGGGATTTCTCGTTTTAATGTAAAATTTCACGGGGTGATTTAAAAAATGGGAATGTGGAATGCGTTTTAAGTCGTTTGTTAGATTATATTATAAAAGGCTCGATTACATTCTAAATAGCTGAGATCTCAACACCGGAACATCTCATAGCAGTCTTCATTTAATATAACCAACCAGATATTTGGAGCGTAAACGAGCGGTGAGGGCTGACACGCGATCCACAGTTTAAGTAACGATTCCGCTCTCCCCCTAATGTTTCGCCGAATAAAGGCGGTTACTTCAGGCAAATGGAAACACCGGCCACGTTGATTGTTTCTCTTTTATAATCTCCCCGAATTACTTTTTTTTTTACAGACGGAAGCAATTTTTCTACACGGTTGGAAAGTATTGAACTTATAATCGCCACTCGTCGCAACAATTGCCGTAACTTTGTTGTTGAATCTCATTGTGGCTTGCAGAAACTTTGCGGTATCGAACGGCCTGGTGAATCTGCCGCTTTACAACGCGACAGGATTCTGCGGCCTCTGTCTGTACAAGGACACCTACGGCTCGGTGACCAATCACTCCTGCATCTCCGGCAGCTCCGTCGTCGTCGACTCGTCTTTGAAGAATCAGCCGCGTTACAGCAGCAGTGGCAGCGAGACGTCCGACAATCCGCCGAATCTCGTGTCGACGACTTAATTAAATCCAACGGGCGGTTCACTTAAGACATGTTCGTTTAAGGTACATGTCTGACAATAAGTTCATTTCTCTCTTTTCTATTCTATGTAATTATGCGACACAGGGGCAGTTTCAACAATCCGTTTTCAGCGTGCACGAAGAGATGAGACATTACAAATACTTTCCCTGGCGTCAATAGCGATAAGCGATAACTGCAAAAGACACATCTGTTTACCTCAGAAAATCTTTCCTTCTAGTTGTTTCTTTAATTTCAGTTGACTTTTCAGTACAATACTAGGCAATATGTAAATATAGTCGTTATTGAGTAACCTAGTTTTCAGAGTTTCTCAAACTGTTGCCTTTTCAACCCTCGTTCATTATTTACGTGGAACGGAAGATCGAGATGCCCGAAGAATTTTTAGTCTTCCAGAATAAAGTTTCTGCTGTAAAATTTTGAAAATTACCATATTGGTGCTTGATGTTTTCCTATGCTTTTGTGTACAGTCAGAACAGCACTTCTAATATCTTCATTATATCACTGCCGCAAAAATCTCATTATTTTAAGATACCGAGACATTTTTTTAATAATGAGATTCTGTGTGATACGTTTAATATCTTATACAAATTAGTACTCATAAAATTAGTAAACATTTTAAACAAAGTAACAATAATTATCTTTAAAACCACATTTTTGTTGAAGAGGTAAAATTTGAACAATATACTATGTAAAAAAACTATCAATATTGAGACAATATTAAGACAAAGATAACGCAAAAAATACGGCAACGCCTCATATAAATATCTTACCAACACTCGTCGCTAGAATTGAGAAATGCACTCGAACGCTCTCGAAATCAGTAATTAAATGTACAAACGAAAAATGCACGTTGGTTTAGTATCGAATAAATTTAATGAAATGCACCTTGTTTGCGTTATTGCTAACAGGTACAAAACGAAAATTTTTTAAAGTTCTGAAAAAGTTATGTACTTTTAAATGTTAACTTTCGCAAGAAACAAGAAACAGTAAAACAGACTCCCGATCAAGATTTGCTTCGCTTGGAATCGCATCTTTCGAGATTAGCATTTTTTGGTAACAAAGTTAAATCATTGAAATAGTGAAATTAGTTTATAAACTTACCTCCCATTTTTCTTGTTTGCTATTAATTCGCACGCCGGGAGTAAAATCGATTTGAAAACGATTTTGAAAAATGAGAAACGTTAATATAAACGTTAAATTATCACCGAAAAGTCAATCCAATTACAATTAATCATAATAGTAACGTAACGTATAGAGTTGCAATTATTAATTATATAATAATTATAATAAGATTTGAGCATGTTTTATCTGTAATTAATGCTTAATCGATAATGAGAATACATGAAACTGCAAAAAGATATACAATTTTAATTCTTATCTTTTTAGTTACGTCTCGCAAACAATTCATATAATTATTGCAATGCATTATAACTAAGTTGAAATAATTTTCAATAGTTGATGCACAAGTACAATTTGCAATCGCATGTATTTCGCGAGTTTGGAGGAGAATGAAAAAACAGCTCTGTAGACTAAAAACAAAAGTTTATTAAATGTGTAAAAATAGTGTTACAATCTAAAATATATATACAATATTCTTATTATATCCTAAAAAAATCCCAGGTTTCTTAATTTTTAGGATCTTTACGGACTCGTTTAAGAATCTTTCAATTCTTAAAATCTTATATAACTGTAAATGCAAGAATTTTTGCTCCGAGAGATTCCAAGATTCCATCCGATCCAAGAGAGATTAAAAAATTAATTATTTCAGAGGCAAATTGAACGTTAGCAAAGTGGTAGTAAATCAATTTTCGATATTAATTTGAAGTTGTTCCCTTTGACAACACATACAGAGTAATGTTATGGTTCGTAATAATTTAATTTTTTTCAATGCTAGGATATAAACTGCACATCCCTAAGATGGACGTCACTAAAATTAAAATTTTTTAAGACGTAAATTCTACCTTAAAATATTAATAGTCTTAATTTTTAGAAATATTTCTTTCTCAATCTTCGACTCTGGAACCTTTGGAAACTTAGATTCCTTAGATTTTCTCAAAATCACCTGATCTCGATTAACACTCAAAGCAATTTGAAAAAAAAGTAGGTCGCATAGAAATGCATAGATCACTTACTTTTGAACTTACCTCAGTCGGCGGCCTCGGAAGGACGGCGGCACAGGCACATCGCTCTCGTCGAGTACCAGCCCGAATGGTAAACCAGAAATTAATGAAAACGAAAGACAGCAATTAATACAGTGAAAGTAAAAAGAAGTCTCAGTAACAAACGCCCTGCCTGCTCATCGCGAGAAGAAAACTTAATTAAATCAAGTGAGAATGTCTATCGCGCTTTAGGTGAGGACACGGCCGATCAATCACAGATTTCAACGGGACAATGAACATTGAGAATCAACTCACAAGCATTTGAATTTGTTTCCTCCAATAAATCTTACTACTCGCGATTTCAATTTCTGAAATCTCAATCGCTCCGTAATGTATTATATGAGTCTTGAGAGCAGTAAAGTTTCTTCGACAACTCCGTCAGTCGTTAGATCTCGCTAACTCGTTTGTTAAATTCGTTTCTTTCTGAAAGGCCTGGTCTCTCTAACTCGGCATTTCGGTTAAAGAATTGAGTCTTTATCGCCACAAGGAATTCTTGCACGGTTATCCCTGATCCTTCGGGAATCTCGATTTCCTAGATCATGGATACCGATAGATCAATATTAAAGTGTATCTATAAGTCAATTATTCTCGTACGAGTCTCAAGTGACAAAGAGCTATGTGAAGCTAACATTTTGAATATCAGATCTGGTAATTGGTATCCTAGGCATCTCGTAGCAAGGGGTTTATGGTAGCGTGATTCCTTCAATCTTCTAATAATACAATACACGATGAAAATATTGCACCTTAAACGTAGAATGCTGTAACTTGAAAAAAACTTTTAAAAAGAGTAGACATAAAAATTCCGAAAGGGATACATATAAAGATCTAATTTATAAATTTCTGAAAGTGTATTCGCGCAACAATATATTGCAGAATAAAATTCTGTCTGCTCAACCGCGACGAGTAAGACTTTAACTTTGTTTTCTAAGACTCAAAATTCTTGAAACTATGCTGTACATTTGTAACATGCGGATCCCTAGAGATCTTCGGACGGCGATACAAAAAGCGCAACATCTCTCAAAGAGTTCTCCTCATTTCTAAGCGATATATTTTCATAGAGAGAAACTCCCTGTGTACACATGAACACTGGTGAAGATAAAAAAAAAGAGAGAAGAAAAATATAAAAAACAGCAACGATGCAACAGCTATACGAACGAAAATGTACCTCCTGTTCAGCCTAAAACTTTCTTTGCGAAAGGAAGATGAATTTAATGGAATCGGCAGTGTTTCGCTTGATGTTTCACGTGTTGGGTTTCGTAATCGTGGCATGTACTGTACGGAACATGTTTAAAAAATTTTTTTTATAGCTTACATTCTTTTCTTAAAATTGCATTAGAATTTGGCATACATTTAGCCAGATATTTCGTATAAATTATAAGTTAAAATAAATTAATTGCAATTTATTATTAATAACAATAGAAGATGTTTAAATTATAATACAAATTTAATATAAAAATTAAAACGTGTTACAATACAAATTTATTTTCCCTTTTTACGTCTATGCTTTTATTAAATTGCGGATACTTTATTATTAATGTCTTTCTATTTTTTCCTCTACATATAATTAAGGCAACGTGTCACGACAAAACTTTTAATACAAAAGGTTTGAGATATTAGAAACTTGTTCGATTTTCAAGCAAATTCTACCGATTCTTTTTCACTCATCAGACTTTCGCAAGTTCTCTATTAATAACAACAAATCTGGTATACAGTGCACCAGATACACAACGTAGTCGCCAAAAAACACTGTAAAATAAGACTGCAATGTCATGCACACACTTGTTGCCATTTAACACCCTATAAATATGTATATGTACATTTATACGTGTTATATATGTATATCTAAGCAAATGAGTCGAAACATTCCTACCTGTGATTGCATAACAGAGGCTAGAATGGAAAGCCTAGTAAACACTAGTTCTGTCTGTCGCAGCCTGAGAATCCTCTCTTTCTCTCTGTTATCTTTGCCTTTTCCCTTCTTTCTTTGTTCTTTCGCTCTTTCTGCTATCTGCTAGCATCTTCCTGGCTCTTAAGCTGATAATCTTCGTCACTAATTGTAAGTTAAAAATCCAAACTGCACTAGACTAACTAGAGACTACTCTAGCACTTTCAACGTCGCTCTAGTTCTACTAGAAGAGTGAAGAGCTGATTTGGGGGATGTGAGGATGAGATTCGAAAATTATGCTTCAGGTAATAAACACTTGAACCAGATGAGTATGTGAATCTTGATATCTAAAGAATTTTGTTTTCTTCACAGATTTATTACTAGCAGTATATGAGAATTTTATTTTTTTTTCCTTAGCAGAATCTCGAGCAATAAAATTTCAAATCAAATTATATAATCAATTTAGATATTCCCGTAATTAAGGATTCTTAAAAATTTCGGGGAACTTTTGAGAAAATGAACGATATTAAAAAAATTAATTTGGAAGTCTCGAAAATTTTGAAAGCCTCGGGAGAGATTGTAGACTCTTTCAGAATCTGCCAAGTTTTTGAAAATTTCTACATTTTTAGACAATTAGAATTAAGATCATCATTAATAGTAACTGTTAAAATAAATAATTATCCACGCAAATATAAATAACACATAAATGTAAAGTAAAATTAATTTCTCTCGTTTTCTCCTTCAAAATTCTCAAGGTGCTTTAAGAATTCTTAATTTTAAGCAATATTCAAAGTGATTCACAATCTTCTAGATATATACTCCAAATTGTTCGAAATATTTATATAGTCTATCGCTATTTAGAGCATAAATCTTTTTCTATGACAAACGATCGCGACGATGAGTTCACAAGATTCGTTCGTAACATTCTTTGCAATAAAAAAAAACAAAAACTACAGAAGATTGGGAATGGGGTTTTCGTACTATACAAATGATTTAATACTGCGAATACATATTTGAACATTGACGCCTCGAGGTATCGGTGGTATTTTTCTTTTCTTTTTCATTGACTACACAGTCGACAGTACATCTATTTCTGCCTTTTCCCTCGTTCCTTGTTTCTTTTTCATCTATTGTACAAGTCCTACAAAGGTTGTTCCTTCAACACGTACAAGATGATCCTGATCTATTGTTGTTATCTTGAATAATTTTATTATGCAGCTTCGAAGAAAAAATTACGTAGTTATGAGACTCGTATGACAATATATATATAAATTGCATCTTATATACATCTTGCCTGTTTTATAAAGTTATGCGATTTATAAAGAACTGTATTTTATATACATTTTGCTTGTTTAAGTATGGAAACTTCGAAGTTGCACGTGAAAGATACTCTGAGCGATAATGTTTAGCTGGTTTATTCTGACCCTCCGCAGTAGTTTCGTCTGAGCTTACAGCCTATTGACCTCGCAAAAGTAAGACATAATAAAGAAAAGGTTTTCTTTTATTTAAGCCAACTAATGCTTAAACAATTATACAGCTTCGTAAACTAGATTATTTCCTATTAATTAGTCCTAATTAGTTCCTACGAAACGCTGACGAATACTCTTCTCTTGCCGTTTTTATCGCTACATGTACGCACTATATCTTTCTCTCTTCTTCTTATTTTTCCTAACATAAATTATCTTCCTGTATATATGAATAAAACTGTTTTGCCTGTCTACTGAATATTTACGCGCAAGTCTTTGTAACGGACGTAAAAATACATTTGAACGATAATACGACTCTTTACAATGAGAAGAAAGGGAGAAACTGGACGCAAGATTAAAAAAGAATAGGCGTATAAGCCTCTCACTGCGAGCTAACTGATGGTTTTTTTTTCTCTTTCTCTGTCCTGTATCCTGATTGTCCTGCCTGCCTGACCGACTTCCTGACTGTTTTTGAGTTTCTGCCTGTTCGTTGCCTTGTCTCTCTAGCCTGATAGCCTGCCTGCCTGCTCCAATACTAAACAGTACAGAAGTACTGGCGACTAGAAGACAAGTAGGAGTAGTAGGAGTAGTAGCTTCACCTGAGGTTCAAAAGTCAAGAAATCTGTTAGTTAAACTCCTTAGCCTGTGCAAAAGACCGATTGGGTCGTGAGCAAGGAATTTCCGAATCTTGGGATCTTTTTAAAGCTCTAGATTTGCAAAGACATCTCTTGGAGTCCAAGAATTTTTCGACTTACACAATCGAATGTCCTACATTTTCTTCGATTTGTTTAATTTCGAATAACTATGGATAATTTGAGAATATCAAATCACTTGCGTTTCCTGAAAAATTTTGGATTATTTACATTTTTACTATTTAAAAGTCCTATTTCCACACGCATCTCTCGGTGAATTTTAAATTTCCAAGTTCTTGATGGAATTTTTAGATAGCAGATAGCGTATTATTAAAAAAATGTTTTAACACTTCTAGAAATTTTTGAACTATCCAAATTCCTGAAACTTCCAGATTTTGAGATTAAAATAAGTGTCCTATATCAAAATTTTTAGGTACTGATATCTTTTCTTCTTGTGTATGGACTTCATTATGTTAGATTCGGAATATCAAATTTTAAAGGAAACTCTCAAATTGGAAAGTGTTCCATATCCAGACTGTTTTGCTAAAGTTTAAAAAATACATGATTTGACAAAAATCTTCTTTCCACAAAGATCTAGAAGACCCAATCTCTGTACTGTTAAATTCTTGGATTCTTAAATTCTCGGCGTATGATATCCTGAGATTCTTAAATCCTTGATCCTGTAGACCCTTAGAGGTCCTAATACATAGATTTGTGTATTATTATAATTGTGAATACTGATATTAAGTAAATTCCTCCAGAAAAACCCTTCATCGCTTCTTATCAGACTATAACAAAATAACTAATCATCATCCTGAATACACGCATATGTAAAATGAAAGTAATGCTATTCCTCTGATCTAAACTTCTAAACTTTGCTCGAAAACGTGCTACTTGTAAAATAAAAAACAAGAAATAAAGAACGCCACTGAATTGCCAAATAACTGTTAATTATAGTCACGCTAGAAAAATGATGTAGCGAATATTAGTATGCAACACTGACTAAAAGATGTGACTTTGCGTTCTAATTGTATCGTTAGCACAAGTCCTAAAATTAGGTGTGTATGTATATGTATATCTATATCGTCAATGAAGCAATTTTCATGTCCTCATTTGCTTTCTTCAAGATTTGTCTCTCAATAAATCATAGATACATGTATATGTGTCGTAGTTTTTTAATTACATCCTAAATAATATGAGCAAGATGACGTAAACTATTATAATAGTAAGTAATTATAAGAAATAATTTGATAAATTTAAGTAATTAACAAACTGATATTATTGAAAATAAACTGGTCTATGTGTGTCGAAGTTGTCTGTCAAATATATGAATCATAATATATCGACATTTACAAATATGTATATCTATGAAGCAGGAAATTAAAATGTCCGTACCATTCAGTGATGCATATACCTAAAAATTCTGTGAGAGGTAACTCGACATTTCCGGATTTGTGGAATCTCGCCGCAAATTTGAGTGGACGGTTTCAAAGTAGCGACTCGATAATTATTATACTGAGATAATTATGGTTTTGCTTACCAGCGAGAAGGGTCAGCGATATGCTCAATGTTATCTTAATATCTCCTTCCACTGCCGCCTCCTCCTCCACCACCGCCGCCACCCATGTTTCCACCTCCGAGGGAATTGCCACCGTAACCACCTTGATTACCGTATCCCCCACCGCCGCCGGAATTTCCACCACCCATAGGACCTGCGGCGTCGCGAGACAAAGAAAACAGGACTATCGGTTACAGCGGAAACGATTGTTCATAAATTCCATACTCAAACGATAATATTCGCGACAACAAAGGAATTACATTTGCCAAAGGAATTACATAACTTTTATAACATTTCATTAAATCATTATTTGTCATATTCGATCGAGACAAAGAATTTTCATATTTTACATCTCAGTATGCAGATAACTGAGCTCAACGAATAAAAAGGTCAATAGAAAGACGATCGTGTCGTTGATTTTTAAGGAGGAGAACCTTGTCCGCTGAACGGCGGTAACCATCTTGAGTCTCCAGACTGACGTCCGCTGGGACCCGAATTAATGCCGTATGGAGCTGATCTGCCACCCGAATTGAAATTGTTGCGCACTGGGCCGCCCCCGTAACCTTGCTGATAACCACCACCGAAGTTGTCATTGCTCCAATTACCGCCGCTGTTGTAGCCACCCTGTCCGCCTTGATTCCAGCCACCACCTATTTAAAACGCAATAATCAGTATCCTTCTGCACTCGAGATAATAACATTGTGCGATTCGACTCTGCATTACAGACGACATAATATTTCTACTTTTCGATATAGAAATTATTTTATTTTTTGTATTAATTTTGGTTCACATTCTGTGAAGCTTCGCCTTCGTTTTTCTTGCTCTAATAATGTTTACAAGCGAAGCGCTGAAAACGCAAGTAGAAAACACAGATGCAAAGTCAAAGCGCGCCGCGACTTGACCCTCGCTTGACGTCGCAAAGAGTCGTTCACGAAGTCAAAGTGAAAAGAAACATCTCATAATATGAGATCTGCTTGAACAATTAATTTACCGGTACAAATTGAGAGAGCTTAAAAGTTCACTCGCGCAGTTACAAGCCAATTTTGCAAATATCAGTATTGTTAAAGAGCGACGTTGACGCGAGGATCAATTCGGTTCTAAGAGGAGTAGAGAACAAAAATTGTCTGCAAACCTTCACCTTGGTTTTGATTCTCCCAAGGTCCATTACCCCCCCAACCTCCTTGATTACCTCCACCGTATCCACCTTGATTACCACCGTTGTTCCAGTCACCACCACCACCACCGCTGCCGCGCCCTCCCCAGCTACCGCCGCCCTGGTTACCACCGCGAGGTCCCCTGCCTACACCCTGGCCACCGCGGCTGCCGCCGCCACCGCCGCCACCGCCTCCGGAAGCGGACGCCATTTCCGCTCTGCTTAAAGCCTATGGTAAAAATTATCATAATCAAAATCATTCGACGTGTAATCTGTGGAAAATGGAAGGAACAAGCTGCGGCAGAGTATTCTGTACCTTATATAAAAGCATATCGGTACAAACATCTGAAATATTACGGGAAAAATTTATTTTTCGATAATCCTGGCTGAATATTTTTATGCATAAAGTGAGAAAAGAAATAGATGAACTGACGAAAAAGACTGATGAGAAATAACACTTGAATTTATACAAAAGTAAATACTTCTTCCATATGATTAAGATAAGAAGTCATTTCTGTCTTCGACTAGATTTCTAATTTCTTGACGATCGGACAATTTTCAGTTCTCAAAATGTTCTCCAAATTTTTAATATTTTATTAATATTCTACAAGAACCATTGAACAAAAAAAGTAGAAAGAAAAAAGAACAAAAGACTCTAGAAAACGTCACAAAATTATTTTTCGTAACTTCTTGTGGAAATTAACGCATTTATTTTGCACGGTAAACCATCTTTGAGAACGAGTGTTCTCACCTTCTTGACATCAACATGCTTGCCGCGAATCTGGTGATTACGCTGTAAACAGATCTTGTCGACAGGATCATAATCGTCGAATTCAACAAAGCCGAAGCCACGTTTCTTGCCAGTCTCCTTGTCGGTCACTATGCTGATCGAGTTTATGCTGCCGTAACTCTGAAAATACTGCCTGAGGTCTTCCTCCTCGTGGTCGTCCTTCAAGCCACCTACGAAAAGTTTCTTCACGGTAGCCCCCGCTTCCGGACGGCCAATCTCTTGCCTGGGAACCGCTCTCTTAGGCTCGACCACCCTACCATCTACTCTGTGAGGTCTGCAAGAAGTTTACTCTTTACCAACTCTCATTTGTACTTTCACACGCGGGGCGAACGGAAGAATGGACTTATGTGAGGAGAAAAATCATACGAATTCAAGCAAGAACACAAGCGAGCTCTATATTACCGAGTCAGATACTTGTATCTCCGACGAGATTGACTTCTTCATTTATATATCAAGTGTTTTCTTTATCCGTCTCAATCGAGGGGTAAACCGCTGATCAAGATCATGTACACTAGGGATTACTGATGCCTTCCCATTTAAATTTGCGCACATGTAGAACACGTACACATTTCCCGTGTATACGCAAAATGTACGAAATGTATAGACATGTGCTAAATTCATGTGGAGAGGCATCAGTGATCCCTAGTGTACACCAATGCCTACTAATGCCCACTGGGCATTACTTTATCTTATTGTCCACGTTACTTATCTTATCTTGTTAATATCCCAGCAGGGTCTAATACTCAAACTAATGCCCAAAAAGTGCCTAGTAATTCCCAGGGTTGGGGGAAGTAACTCGTTACTTGTAACGAAGTTACAGTTACTTCTTTTTGGTATAACTCTAACTTAACTTCGTTACTTTCTCTACATCTGTAACTGTAACTTAATTCAGTTACATTTTTTCGATAACTAGTAACTAATTTAATAGTTACATTAATTGTTACTTTATATATTTTTCAACCTCTACAGATCGCATTAGTCCTTGCATTTGTGCATAAACACCTTTATCCCGTGCCGGAAATAATTTTACAAAATTCTACAAAAAAATTAAATATAACTGCCAGAATCTAAGAAATTCTACGTAAATTAAAAAAAGTGTTATAAAAATCAACATAAAAATGCCAGAATTGGAACACTTGTTAATTTTTGCAATATTCTTCAAGTAAGCGGACGTTTTAATTCTTTAAGATTTCGTTGTTTCCCAAATTTTTAAAACTAGTAAAGTTTTGTACTAATTTTTACAAAATTGTACATTTTCATGAAATACTACTTGCAATAATTTCTTAATTTGAGAACATTGACTATTTTATAGATATTTTTACGAAGAAATAAATGTTTCAACGAAGATATAAAAATTTCTACAAATTTCTATTTCAAGCCAATTTTTTGTAGTTATTTATGGAAATTTTTTCCGCTAAGGTCGCCGCTTTACAATTCAGATGCAGATTTGATACATTTATTTCTATTGCAAGGGAGTAACTGCAAAGTAATGATTCGTTACTTTTCGAGTAACTGTAACGCGTTACTTTTTAGAATTGGTAACTTGTGAATGTAACTAGTTACATTGTTAGCGAAAAAAACTGTAACTGTAACTAGTTACTTTTATAAAGTAACTTTCCCAACCCTGGTAATACCCAGTAATGCCACAAATCTGTACACAATACCCTCAGCGGTTTACCCCTTGGTCGCAATAAACAGTCGCTTCTAAAATCGAAGAGTCCCTTTTTTTTAATATCTCCTATAAATCCCCCCTTTTTTTACCTAGCATTCTGAGCATCATCCACCATGTGAGCGCGAGAATAGGTGATGAATCCAAAGCCTCTCGAACGCTTTGTTTTGGGATCTTTCATAACCACCACGTCCACTATCTCGCCCCATTGCTCAAAGTGCTTCTTCAGTGAATCATCCGTCGTTCTATAATCCAGTCCGCCGATGAACAGCTTCCTAACGTGCTCTGGTTCGTTTTTACCATCCTGAAGCATCGAACGACATTACAAAAGCTGAAGTTTCTTAATCGTGCAAGATAATCAATCGTTTCGAACGTAAGTCTCGGATATTTTGCCCGCCTGAGGAGATAAATTTTCGAACTTGCGTTCTACGCATCTAAATCTAATCGCATTCCTTTAATTGTCGAAGCTAACGGCTGTAATTAAACAATACTTTAACAAATTGCTTCTCATTAATTTATCGCATTCCGTCGTCCGTTTTTCTTCTTGCATTTCTTTTTGTTAAAGCGAGAACGATCAATAGCGTTCGTTATCACATTTCTATCCGGGGAAACTTGCAAAGTTTCGTCACTTAAGGTCCAGACAAGCGTATCTGCGTCATTTACGTGCATCGGTGTAAAAGCAAGACCTGGCGATGCAAAAGTAATGGTAATTGAACCAACTCCCGGGTACCTATCGCGGGAAATGTTTAGAATTATTCCGTCTCCTCGAGAAAGCGCAATAGAAATGTCGAAAATAATCCAACGATTCCGACCGGAGTCAACGCCGACCGTTTCCACGATAAGTACGCGACTCCTTGTTACGTGCGAAATTTTTTTCCGAGTCGAAATCCCAACGGCGAAATAATTCCCGTGATTCCCCCCCCCCCCCTCCGAATCTACTCGTCTACCCGAGAACTCGGACGTATCCTGATTTAATCGTCGCGGGATAATTTACCAGAAACTTCGGAGCGAGAGCGTTAAGCTTCGCCGAAGCCTGAAAGTTAGAGCTATGTCGTCTCCGCGGCATCGTGACGAGTCTTCGACGTAGCCGAAGTGCCACGGCACGGTGCAATCGTCGATGGGAACCGCGGCGTTTCGCAGAATGGGCGATTTTGGCGGCGCAAGTACTCACGTCGTGCTCCATCTTCACCATTTTGAGGGCCCTGAACAGGATTGCGAGTCCTGTGTAGCTCGTGGACAGAAGAAAACGCAAACCGACGGCGAACGACGGCGGAAAACGACGCTATCACGGCACGGACGATCGATATCCACTCCCTGCGCGCACTCGCGTGAACCCCGGACGAGCCAGCCAACCACGTCCAACTCCGTGATCAATGGCCGCGCGCGGGTGGGTTTCCACCATGGAGAATGAAGCTGGATTCACATGGAGCGTAAGTTGCGTAGCGTAACCTGCGTATCGCTAATCACAGGACTAGTTCAACGGAATTATTGAAACGGTTCTATCAGCATGATCCTGTGATTGGTGATACGCAGGTTACGCTACGCAATTTACACTCCATGTGAAAGCACCCTTATACATTCTCCATGAAGGCACAATTTCACGCAGCGAATAAAAGCTGGCGTTTTACCCCCTCTCCATAAATTCCTGCCAGAATGGCGAATGTAGCGAATAAACGCTCAAAGTTCGACACAGTCCAACTTTTAGCGAATTGATCAAGCAACGCTGAAATTTAAATTATTTTACTTAAGTGTATAAAAAAGAAATTATGGCTGAAGGATTTAATCAATTGACAGCACCCGAAAATATAAACGAAGTTACTACATATTATACAGGGTGTCTGATGCAAAAGTAGCAACTTTGAAAATAGTAGATTGGGTTAAACTAAGGAGAAATATCATGTACTGCGGTACAAAGTAACATTAGTTATTGAGTAGTAAATTTACACGTTTGAGCGAATGAGGATGCAGGAGACGGTAGGCCGGACTCGGAAGGCATTTAAAAAAATCGATCGATGAGCGGGAGGTGGAGCAACGCGCGAGATACTATGTTTATGTTTCGGGTCGCTCGTCGCTCGCGCTCGCTGCCCGCGCGCTCGCCGCCCGCGCCGCGCTCCCCGTCGCGCCTAGGTTTTTTCCCACCAT
>NW_011967049.1:73133-84164 GCF_000949405.1 Vollenhovia emeryi | reverse complement strand
CGACGCTTGGCTACGACGTGTTGCTTGTGTGCGAGCGTGCGCGCGCAGGCGTGGCCACTGGCCAAACGGACTATCCCCACTCTACCCCCACCGCCGCTGCAGCGACCGTGCTAACGTTCTCGGCTGGCATCACTGCTCGGCTGGCATCACTGTCCCAGAACTCCCAGAAGTCCCAGACCTGTGTGCACCTGTGTGTAAGATCGTGCTGAGACCGATTGCCCTTGTGATCGAGTAAATAAGAACAATTGGTGATTGACGGGCTGGGGGGGAAGGGGATCGAGGAGAAGCACGAGGGCAACAGCGATGTGGTGAACGCCGGTGACGACAGGCGATGGCTGGGCGAGTGTCCAGCGAGGAGCGCGAGACGAGCTCGCCGAGAAATGCCGATAACCTATCGCGCCAGATCACGTCGACGTCCACATCCGAGTCAAGTAACGACGTGGCCAAGGAGAGACAGGCGATAGAGGAAAGACTGCCGGCCAAGATGTTCTCCTACGAAATTATTTGTTTTTTCTTTGCAATTACATTCACCGCTTTGGCTGCTCTGCACAGCTCGTAAGTTTTAGGTTATATATACATGTGTGTATATAATATACGTGGTGTACAAATACATACGCGTGTGCGTAAAATTCTGTCGCGGCGTTTTAAGTTGTGAGTGAACTGCGTCGGTGTGTTCTATTGGTAAAACGAAAACAATATATACATGTAGATTTGTCGAAGTTTTGTTTAAAAAATTATGACAAAAACAACAAGTTTTGTAGTGTAAAATCTGGCAGACTTGGAAACCAAAGGATTGCATAGAACGACTATCCAATTGTATCGCGTACACTGACGTGTTCATTGAAAAAGTTAAAAATTTTCTTAAGTAAACGTTGCTTTGTCAGTCCATGGAATTTTTCGTGAAAAGTTATCTGTACCATATGCATTGACTGATCTCTTTCGCAAGGTTGCATATCAATTTTACGCAATTTCTGATTTTTTATTGTATGCCAAAATGAGCGTTTAAGCACAAAAACAAAAATTGTGTAAAATCGAGATACGACCCTACGAAAGAAATCGGAACAAATTGTAAGGAACGAAATAAACCCAATGGTCACTGACAAGGGTAGCCAACCAAAATTAAAAATAGAACATTAATAAGATCGATTGTGCCCAATTAATAAAGCAGACTTTTTTCATTTGCAGTAGGTTTTATTTGTCCATATTCTTGTCCATAAGACACTGGTGCTGTTTGGCTATGAAACCTTAAAACTTACTATGTATGCAGTACATTTTTAACGCATTTTCAACATGAATGTGTTCATATTGTGGATTTTGTAGACCACCCAAGCTCTCGAGGCCTCCCGTAGCGAAACCTTTCTTCGATCAGAATTCTATGATACTGGATTTCTACAAGGGTCATCTGGATGCGATGATCGAGAGGATAACGCAAGCGGATTTTAGCTTCGTCATGTATTATGCACCCTGGGATGCAGAAAGCCAGGCGCTTCGGCACGAATTTGAAAGCGTTGCCCGGTTTTATCATCCGCAGGTACAAAATTGCGATTTAGGATCCGGTGTTCTTCCCTGCGTGTTCATAAGCACTTGGGCACTGTGTGTGTTCTTAGATATTCTTCGCAGCCATTAATTGTTGGCACCCCGATTCAGAGTGCAGAGCGCAGTATAATAAAATCCACGGTTATCCAGTGTTGATGCTGTATCCGTCCAGAGATTCTGGCATTAATTACAGAGGGATTCGTACAGCACCGTACATGATTCGTTTCCTTGATGCACTTATGAATCCCATTATTAGAATAACACATAAGGAACAACTGATGGAATTGTTAATTGCCTACGATGTGAGTATGAATTTAAAAACGAAATTTATTTTTCAGAATTTTTCTCTTATTTCAGGAGTAATAAAAATAAATTAATGTTTATAAATATTTTAATTTTATTTATAGAAACATTTAGTATTATACACTACTAAAAAAAATAGGGAACACTTTTCATACCCTAAAAATTGGGTTATTTTCAAACCACTAAAACTCCGCGAAAAATCATCGTAGACTCAAAATTAAACAAGCGTTTTAAAGCTTGAAGTTTCAACTTTAAAATCCTGTCAACGATTTATTTAAATATCGTAGAGTGGGGTAACATGGAACAAGTGGGCAAGTTGGAACAAAACTTCCAATTTCATATTTATGCATTAAAACCGGCAACGTCTGCAAGAATTGAGCGTACATATGGGCTAAACCAAAACTAGCGTTGAACTCGAATGCTTTCTTGCAGACGTTGCCGGTTTTAATGCATAAATATGAAATTGGAAGTTTTGTTCCAACTTGCCCCCTTGTTCCATGTTACCCCACTCTACGCTATGTTCATCTTCCTCGTTCTATGCATTAAAAAAGAATACCTTGTTTTGTTCCTTAAAATTACATATATTTGACACATTGCAGCTCGATAAAAAAAATTCTCGACAAATTCGATACAAATTCCACAATCTACATTTTACCTACAAAATGCTTTTTTTAAATTTTCCTACGATTTTTTTTGACAGAGTTACATGACTTTGAAGCGAACCATGTATTTTCTTAAATAATAATTCAAAGTGCCTTAGTTTATCTCGATTTAACATATAAGATAAGGCATGAAAAAATTAATATAGATTATTTTATTGAGAGAAAGAAAGAAATCTGCAGGCAGATTTTTCTCGGAAGCGCCGTCATCTAGGGCTTTTTACTTTTTATGTTTTAATGATTATGTTTTATCTTGGCTAATTACTCTGACAACTTACAGGCAGTAGTTGTTGGATACTTCAATTTTACACGATTGGATAGAACTCCTGGATACAGGGAGTTTTATAAGGCCGCGATACGATCATTGGAAAGAGATCCTAATAGAGAATTGGTATTTGCTATAGTGACTAGCGCATCAGCTAGCAAATTACATTACGGAGTTTACAAGTTTCCGTCGGCAAGTTTGCTCATGTGGAATGAATCTTTAGTAAGTGTGCGTCGCGCCAGTTTTTCTACTTTACATAATATAGAGCCAAGGGCATACTGTACCAGTTTTCCTACTGGATTGCTTACGAGAGCTAATCAGAATTTAGCCTTAAGTCACTTGATCTAAAACTCTGCGTCCTTATTGGTCCTCGTATAGCAATCCATGTAGAGAAAATAGTGTCGTGTGCCGTTGACTTAACTCTCCACCTAATACAACTAACTTTAAAAACACTTAGAGTTATCCGGAAAGCAGTGAGTGGACCTCCGAGAATATCCTGAATTGGATCAGCAGTTCTGTTCATCAACCGTCTCTCTGGCTGCAGCCACCTGGAATCAAAGCGCTTACTCTCGCACCCTATCTCCGCGAGGGGCCAGTTTTATTTCTCTTTACACCACGAAATCCGTTGCACACGGAAAATTATATTTACAATTTGGTGCGTATTCAAGTTTTGTCTGCTTTTTGTAGACTATAAATATTTATTAATTCAAAAATTATTACTTGCGAGTTATGATCATACGACAGAATTTTCTCATTTTTCCATTTTTTGGGGGGTTTTTTATCCATGTAGAAAAGAAGCGATTTTCGAAATTTGAATACTTGATTTTGGTTTGTTCTTTTAAAGAACTCCGCACTAATCATATAGAAAATTGGATCTCGGTTAAATTGGCTAGTTTTCACATATGTTGTAGCTTATGACCTGCTGAATAAAATATATAATGGGCTCAAACTTAAATAATTGCTAGTTACTGAGCTACAGCCAGTTAAATATGGAAAATTTGGGCTCCGCGTTTTGTTTGGAAATACTTTGAAGCATATTAGGAAAAAATGTTTCAGACAAAAGTTGTTTGGTTCGATATATATTTGTTTGGTTCGAAATAAGACTATATTTCATTATGTAGTGTCTTTGAAAATCTCTTGACATAAAAATGTGCAATGAAAAATGGGGGTGTCCATTTAAGAAATTAAAATTGACCTTCATGTGACCTTCAAATGATTATCCAAGGTCAAATTAATGGCATCGTCTTATGTCTCCCTTCGAACCAAACAACTTTTGTCTGAAACATTTTTTTCTAATATGCTTCAAAGTATTTCCGAATAAGACCCGCGGAGCCCAAATTTTCTGTTTGACTGGCTGTAGCCCAGTAACTAGCCATTATTTAAGTTTGAGCCCATTACATTTTTTGTTCAGCAGGTCATAAGCTACAACATATGTGAAACTAGCCAATTTAACCGAGATCCAATTTCCTATATGATTAGTGCGGGGTTCTTTCACTTGACATCACTATTCCGAGTACAATACGACAATGCTTGACCACTAGTATTTTTAGAGGACCAGGAGTTTAGCTTGCGACCCAAAAATGAAGTTTTCGGGAAATTTTTTCTGTATTTTTGCACGTTATGATCGGCCATTTTGTGTTCGCCGTTACGATAGTTTTATTGTTACTCTGGTCATGTGATATCACATTGTTGAGAACATACTGACGTGTCAGTCATGATGATTATTGCGTTTTTCTGTGTGAAATTGAATGATATTGTAAGATTTCAAGGTTCGACCACCATTTTGGGTACCGCCATCGTGAATTTCAAAATGAGTATACGTACGTTTTAAAGATTAGAATCTGTGGACGCGATATTTGGACTTTACAAGATTACCCTAATATCGTTTTGAAGTAAAATTATCGTTTGAAAAAACAATTAGAGTAAAAAATTGCGATTTAAAAATAAGCTGTAACCTTTTTGGGACGTCATTGACAAATTCTGAAAGAGCAAGTAATTTTACATCAGAAATGATATTGTTTAAATTTTTTCAAGAACATTAAAACAACAGTATATGCTAAAGTATAACACGGAACATTGTTATAGAATATGTATTTCTCTATTTAAATATATTGTAGTAGCATAGTTATATGATTATATATCAATATATTCTTGTTCTTCAGATCAGAGAGATTGGCTTACAGTATTATAACTGTGCAGATAGTATGTTGGCAAAGGATATAGTCGCACGTCTGGAAGCAAAACGACGTACAGCGGTGATCCGACACTTTTCTAGGGATCAAGAATGCGCCGATCTAAAGGAAAACAAAACCTATACTGAGCAAATCAAGGAATCAGTTGCTAGCATATCAATTCAGCAGTGGATCAACAATAGTTGCTGCGCCAATGTAGCAATGAATAAATGTCTTTTGTGCAAGACGAAGGTGATGAATCCACTGGAGAAGGAAATGTGTACAGTTATTTCTAAAAAATTTAATGATGTCTGCAAAGATACCGATGTATTTACAACTCCTGTTACGATTAGGCAACGTGAGAAACAGATATATAATTATAACAAGAATTATGTGTCAATAAAATTACAGGAAGAGTCAAAATTAAAGAGGTAATATACATTTACACATAAATGTAGGTATAAATTGTTTTAAAGCAGCTCGTTGAAAAAAAAGGAACTGTTATTTTAAGGCTGCGAGCAAGTATAGAATATAAATCGTCATTATTGAAGGAAGAAAACGATTTGCGATCTGCGAGCATGGTGAGGAGAGATTTTTTAAAAGAGAATTGCAAAAAGTGGATAGCTGGGAATGATTATCATCCATCATTATTTCCGCGAGAATCTCCAATGCAGTTTAACATCAGCTTGAAGGAATCAGTCTGTAAAACCAACAAGACATTAGCATTGATAGCTATCGACAGTTTGCACTACTTCCATTTTGCAGAACATCTGGGGATTAATATCTCGAAACGGAAAAATAGAACCACTGTCGTCATCTTGGATGCAGCGGTGAGTTTTGATCAAAGTTGGGAAGTCACTTTATAAAAGTATCTAGTTGCAGTTGCAGTTTTTTCGCTAAAAATGTAGCTAGTTACAGTTACAAGTTGCCAATTGTGAAAAGTAACGCGTTACAGTTGCAGTTACTCAAAAAGGTAACGAATCGTTACTTTGCAGTTACTTACAATAAAAATAAAAGTATCAAATCTGCATTTAAATTGTAAAGCGTCGATAAAGGCGTCTGTGCGCAAGTGCAAGGCCTAATGCAATACGTGGAGGTTTGAAAAATATATAAAGTAACTATTAATGCAACTAAGTGAAATTACAGTTACAGATATAACGAAGTTAAGTGAGAATTATAAAAAAAGTAACTAACTGTAACTTCGTTTTAAGTAACGAGTTACTTCCCAACCCTGGTTTTGACAATGTTATATTTTAACATTTAAAATAGTATATTTGTCACCAATTTTCATTATTTAAAAATTTATTGGACAGTTGTGAATTTCTTGTGTGCATTTTTGGGGGGAGCAGAAATATTGCGTGTTTTTTCCTTCCGTAACATTCTTGCGACTATCCTTTTTTTTTGTTATAGTTGGAGAGTCAGTACGTTATGCATCATGAGTTCAGCGAGTATGCTCTCATCGATTTCATAAACAATTATACGCAAGGTTTGTTACAACGAACGTTACGTTCGGATAATTCAAAGCATCATAGAGCACAAAAGTTGCTTGATGAAGACGACAGTAATATCGCAGATTTGCGTCCAAAGGTTCGTGTGCCGGAATTGACAACAAAAACATTTCTGGATACTATCTTGGATCCATCTAAGGTAAGTTATATGCAACGCATGATTGTTGCACCTTTGTCGCAATATAGGTCTTAAAACAATATAATGTAATAAATAATATATATAGATGCTTCGATCTTTAAATAAACAGGATTGATGGATATACAGGGTGTTACGGATAAGGTGTTTATCCACTCGTATACATGTAGAGCGGGTTAAACTGAAGAGGAAAGTTCTGTACCATTTTATAAAATTCGCGATAGTTTTCGAGTGATAAATAAAAATATCGGGGCGAATAAACGCATGAGAAGCAGTGGGCCGGACTCGGCAGGCAAATTAAATTCTTTATTTGTTTAGTCTCGTAGCGGGCGTCCGATAGCGGGAGGTGGAGTGACGCATCGGAAAAAAGTTGTCACGCAACGAGCGGCGAGCTTCAGATGATGCTCACCGCTACAAGACTAAATAAATAAGCCATTTAATATCTGCCGAGTTCGGCCTACCGCTTTCCTCGCGCTTATTCGCCCAGACGTTTTAATTAATAGCATTAAGAATCATTTGACGCCAGCAGATGAATCAACATGATTAAGCAAAGCAGTTAATCAACCATGACTGGCTATGTGTTTTAATTAATTACTCGATAACTGTTGAGAATTTTATAAAACGGTACATAACTTTTCTTTTCAGTTTAACCCGTTCTACCTTTATATGAGCGGACACTATCCGTAATACCCTGTATATATTTTTTGCAAGTAAAAAAACTATTAAAATTACACGTTGAAAGATAGATTTTGTCAAATGTAATTAATTTTCTTTTTAGGATGTTGTTATCATGTATCATTCCCCTTATTGCGGATTTTGTAGCGCAATATCGTATGTATACTTGACAATAGCATATTACTTATCCAACATGAATCATCTGATTTTTGTAAGAGTTGATGGAGACAACAACGACTTGCCCTGGGAGTACAGTATGAATCGTTTTCCATCTATTTTATTCTTTCCTGCAAAAAGGTGTGTGAATTGCAACAAGTTTTTAATCATTAATAAGTTTGTAATCATTAAATTTGTTCAAGTTTGCTATTTTTCTCAATGTTATTTCAAAACGTGTCTTTCTAGAAAAACGTCTTTTATATATTTATTATATTTTTTGTTTCTTTGGATTTTTTTCTTTCAATTTCTCTCTTTTTTTATTCACAAATTACTTTGATTTACATAGAACATCTATTTTGATTTCAAAACACATTATTTCGTATGTTCTAATAATATTTCCTTTTGCTGGCATTTTTTTTTTAGAAAAGAGGACAGTACTGTGTTTCCATTTTCTGTTCCTATTACCATTCCAAACTTGCTGAACTTTGTACTGGCGAACTTGGATGGCGATTCCCACGTCGAAGCTTTGACTAATATTTGTCAGGTGGGAACTGGCGAAGCGCCGGATAAGTGTATTGCTAGGACCCGAAGGCTGTGCTTAGATATTATCGAGCAACTTCTGCAGGATTACAGAAAGTTAAGGCGGCATCTAAGCTTCCTAAATAAGAAAGTCGCGCGCAATAAACGTAAAATTATTTTACTCAAATTAGAGCATATCAAGGACATACATTTTATTCTAGGTTCTACTGTTGATCTTAGTAAGGATCGAAAGAAAGCGCGACTGATTAAGGGGAAGTTTTTTAAGTACTACAACGTTATTAGATCGTTAGAAACGGATGAGAAAATAGCAAAGCAAAGTTATGAATCTCGAGACGCTGTACACGCGTCGACTATTAAACGAGAAGGGATAAGAAGCGAATTGTGATATAGATTTCGCCTTACGAATCAAGATACGTCCACATGACGATAGATAGTATTTTGGAATATACTTTCGGCTAATATAAATTTATGCCAAATTGGTTACGCGTGAGGGAAAGAGTGTTTTGCTCGACTATCACTTTTTATAAATACAACAGAAACAAAAAGCGAATTAATGTAAAAATCCAGGACTGATTACACGATACAGTTCTTTTAACTTTCCGCGATAGCCGTAAGTGAGTGAACGACGTTGATAAACACAAAATGGAATGCGAGATAGAGTATCAACGGAGTATAAAAGCACGGTATCTATTTAAGATTCTAGAGCATGTACTCTTCAGGTATAGATGCACAAGGATCTTGAATAACATTTTTAGACACGCAATTTATATTCTTGGATGTACAAAATTCTTATAATTCGTATATATATATCTGATTTATCATTCATTCAATTGCCCAGTTAGCAAAATGTTAGCAGATTCATCAGAAACCCACAAAACCATAGCCATCTGTGTCCACATTTGGCTTTCGTTTTGGCAACAGAGCCTGTAAAACACACACTGTCAAAGATTATCGGCAGAGACCGAACAGATCCAGTTATGTGAGCAGATTTTGTTGTATTTCTGCTGACGTGCTGGCAACATATCGAATATATCAACAGAGCCGGTTCTAAGCGGGGGGTCGGATGCAAACAAAAAACGAATTTGGCTACTTAATTAGCGCGGGAAAGCAGGACCGATCAAACTGCGAAGCCGATTAAACTGCGAGGCCGTGTGCGACGCACCGGTTGCACGCGAACCCCGGCCCTGTATATCAGTTCGTGTATGCAATCTGCAATCTTTCTGCCTTCAAAATTTGTAGTGGGCATTTGACGAAGTCTGTTCCGACAGATTTTGCTATCTGGGTACACTAGTCCTAAGAAGTATCGTCATTTGTGTTTAGATTATTCTTTACATAGTTTGATCGATTAATTGTGCTAAAATCGTCAAAGGAAATGTTTTTTTACAAACTGTGTTGATTTAATATCTTGCCTCAAATTCCGATGAAACTTTCTGCCTGCGTTCGTTTTCTCCCACCGGGAGCATAAACTATACTGAAAGTCTACAATTTACGTAACGTAAACTATAGAGTTTCAGTATAGTTTATGCTCCCAGTGGGAGAAAACGAACGCAAGCTCTATGTCACGTAGCATTCGTAAATGAATTACGCATCAACTGTAATTACAATTGAACTCTTAGGGGAAATTAAAAAGAAGACAGTTAAAAAAGCTCAATTGACATTTAAATTATCGAAAAAATTTGAAAAACAGTTTGTCAGTTAAAAGGAACATCCTAGTATAGACAAAATGTATGATATTTGTATTTCTATATATCTGCCGCCGGTGCAATAGCATTTGTAAATTTATGTAAATATTATATGATAAGTCTGTATATACATATACATATGATATACATATTTATGTGTATATGTTTCAATTTAATCCTCTGTCTTGCCCATTTTATTTTTCAGGCTATTAAATTCTTTTACTGCAGCTGTATCAATTTATGATGTCAGAAATAAGAAATTATTTTTTTTATAATATATTAGGTGTACAAATGAATAATCCAATTTTTTCAGCTACATTCAGGGTTTATTTTAACCCATTAATGCCCAAGCGCTCGCGTTTTCAACACTTTTTTTGGACGTGTTTCTCGAATAGAAAAGCGGGAAATTTTTTAACCAGAATAGGGTATCCTATTGTTTTTGGGTGTGCTCTTTCGATTGCCGCGGTCAGAATTCGATTTCCACGCGGTGAAAAACCAATATGGCGGATTTTTAATTGAAGAACAATGAAAAAATGAAAAATCTTTTCGAAATTTTTTTTCGAACCCTAGAAATATTTGGACCGATCTGAAACTGTGCACAAAGGTGCATAAAATGTTCCTAGAATTGGGAAAAATTTTTTGTTTTACCCTCCTCTTCACCGAATTGCTCGAAAATGGCCAAAAATGACAAAATTTTATCAAAAATAGGGTACAACTGTCTCTATTCCCCATGATCGTCAGCGAAGCCCGGAAATCGTAGACACAAAGATATTTTGAGTCAATAAACCCCAATTGCAACCTCGAAGAGCCCCTATTATAGACGGGTTCGTTCCTAACCTCAAAAAATTGCAGAAAAATAGCTGAATTCACATAAAATGACAGCAAATTGACAGAAAACATTTGTATTCTAGTGTATTGTGCTGTGTTTGAGCTAATTCCAAAGTCTAAAAGTGTATATGACATATTGCGTCAACCCTAACCTAAAAAAATTCAGAAAAACAGCGGAAATAACAAAAATTGACAGAAAAACATCCGAACAAATTTGTATTCTAACATATTGTGCGGTGTTAGAGCCAATTCCAAGGTCTAAAACCGTATAGGGCGTATTGGTCATCCCTAACCTCAAAAAATTGCAGAGAAACAGCGGAATTCACAAAAAATGACAGAAACAATCGAACAAACACTGATTCTAGGGCATTGTCCTGTGTCAGAGCCAAATCCAAGGTCCAAAAGTCTCTCTGACATATTGCCCCAAACCTGTCATTTTTGTGAATTCCGCTGTTTTTCTACAGTTTTTTGAGGTTAGGGATGAACCAATACGCCCTATACGGTTTTAGACCCTGGAATTGGCTCCAACACAGCACAATATGTTAGAATACAAATTTGTTCGGATGTTTTTC
>NW_011967049.1:60783-67888 GCF_000949405.1 Vollenhovia emeryi | reverse complement strand
TACTGTCCCGTGGAGCGTATTAAGCGGAAGCGTAACCAGCGGATCGCCAATCCACGGATCCGTTTCAACGGAATCTTGAAAGGGCTCTATCAGAAAGATTCCGTGATTGGCGATCCGCTGGTCCGCTTCCGCGTAATCCGCTCCATGGGACAGTAGGGGCCAAACTCCGGCGTACGAAAAACAGCGGATTGTCTGTGATTGGTCGTAGAGTTCGATACGCCTGATACGCGCGTATCGCGATACGCGCCATGGGACGGCACCCTAACGCCCGTATCAGGGGCTCGATTCTTGAATATATTCGAAGGAGAAACGTATACGAAAACTCTGCTCTGACAGAAAAGTTGAAAATCTCTTGGTTAAAGCCATGCAAGTACCCAATCAACTTGCAACTTTTCTGTAAGAGCAGAATTTTCGCATACGTTTCTCCTTCGAATAAATTCAAGAATCGAACCCCAGAAAAGTTGCAAGTTGATTGGCTATTCGCATGGCTTTAACCAATCGACTTTCAACTTTTCTGTCACAGCAGAATGTTCGTATACGTTTCTTCTTCGAATGATTTCGAGAATCGGACCCCAGACTAGCGACTCGCGATTGCGATTACATCAGCGACTGCGATTGGCTAGGCGGCCATGAAAATTTGAGATAGCCAATCGTGATCGCCGATGCAATCGCAGTCGCGAGTCGCCGGTGTGATACGAGCATAGGGCCTCGAGTCCCCAGCCGCCGGCGCGTTTTTCAGGAAGCTTCCCCCTCTTCGTACGATGCGATTCATGGCGGTGCGTGTACTGTGCCGCTGACAATGAGCCGCGGCGGTGACTGTGATAAGTGATCCGTATAAACCCATCCTGATCGCTGAACGCGAGCAGTGGCAGTGGAGAAAGATCGCACGTCGGCCGCTATTAGAGCACACCTCTTGATGACTCGCGCTTTACGTGGGCCGCAGGCAAGCCGGAGCTCGCAATTATGTTCGATATACCGCAGAAGTTCTACGAGCTGTGTCGCCTTTGTTTATCCCTCGACGACGGTGTCAAGTATTCCATATTCGAGGAGGGGGGCGCCCAGCAGAATTTCGCCGAGAAGATATCGGCGTACCTGTCAATCACGGTGAGATAGGCCGCGGCTATCTGCATTTTATCGGACGCGACCATCTGTGGTATCTCGCCGCGGCCGAGTGTATGCGTCTCTCCGTCTGCGTCGTTCTCATCGTCGCCGTGCTATCGCCCTCTCTCTCTCTCTCTCTTCCTCCTCTCTCTCTCACCCTCAACTCGCTCGGCTTTTAGAGGCGCTCTCGCGCGCCCTGCCGCGAGACTCGGAGTCGCTCCTTACTCTCGCCGTTTCTCTCTAGCGCGCGCGTTCCCGCAATCGCGCTCGCACTCGCGCACTCGGGCGACCGCGTCACCGCGCGGACGCGTGTCTGTGTGTGCGCGTGTGCGCGCGCGCGTGCCTCTGTGTACGTGCGTATGCATGTGCGCGTGCCACGAGAGAAAGTTTGGCAAGAGATGTGTCCGCGAGATAAGCCGACGAGGAGCAGCAACGGCATTTAAAATGGCAGTGATAAGCACCGCGCGCGAGCGTAGCGAGCGGAACTACGGCGAGCCGCGCGAGCCGTAAAGGGGGGGGAGGAGGGAAGGCCGCGGCTCCTTATTTGGGCGGCCTGTTATCATGTTTCACACGCGTATTCCGTTGTCACGCACCGCGCGCCGCTCGCTTATCGGCCCACCTCGTTCTTTTAAATTACCGGAGGCGCGTCCATTCCCCGACGATCGGCCGTTACTCGCGCCGTTCGGCGACGGCCGCGCACGGGCTCGCTCGATTCTATTTCGCCAGGCCTCGAGGGCCTTTATCGCGGTAGACAGCGCGTCCTCCTGTCCCGCGATTCTTACATAAGCGAGAACCAAAGACGCGCGCGCTCTCGACATTTTACTAGGTGGAACGTTGCCCCGAGGACCGCACGTCGGTCCCATTTTGTCATTGGTAAATTTTTTATTTAAATAAAGTCCCGCGGACACGCTATTTTTACCGCGAGGTCGTCGGTTATCGAGTGTTTGCTGGAGATCGAACTGACGGCTTCTACTGCAATTGCTCTCGATTTTACCGCTGGATCTTGTTGCGGAAATTTATTTAACGCCGCCGCTCATTTGCCGCAACTGTGACGCGCGATCCCGGAGAGCCAAGGTTTTCCAGAAAGTGAATCACTGAGACTCTGCAATAGTTTTTAATATCAGTGACACAATGGCTGATTATAGAGCAACGAGGGTATTGGGCTCGTCAATTAGCGCATTGAATTCACGCGCGAGCAACTGAAAACCGATGATTTTCCAGTAACGCGGCAAATGTGTGGCGAACTCGAAGCGCACTGGCTCTTGTTACGTGATTGTGTGTGTGTTCTCAATAGGTAAAAGACGATGATTCCCTACCGCCGGTTATCTGCCAGCAGTGTGCATGCAAGCTGAGCATGCTGGACAACTTTCGCGAACTGTCGCAAAAGTCTGATGTCATACTCAAACAGTACCTGGATTGTACCAAGCAACTGTCGTCCCATGACGAGCAGGTATTCGATGTGTACATTTGAGATAAAAAGTAATCAATTGGCCCGCCGTTCCGTTGTTTAGTAGATTCACATGGAATTTGCATCCGAGGACTGTGTTCGCAGTCCGTTCTTACATTTAAGATCACCTTAAGTGCAATCTTACACTCAGAAAAATATCCCACCGACACAGGTGGGTTTCTGGGCGTTGCAACCAAGATCTATCGCTACTTTGTACATTAATTTTCAACAAAATTTACAGCAGCAACTTTCTAGCAATACTGCCTGAGAAATTTAGGTTTCGTGGCTAAATATTGATTATCCGCAGCTAGAACAATCTTTGCAAGGAACGTAATCAAACGTTGTAACGGGTGGACGTCACAGAAAGACTTTCTTTCTAACATTCGTTAACAGTTGAGATAGAAATTCTGTGCAAATTGATCTCTAGGCGTCGCAACCAAGATCTATCGCTACTTTGTACATCTGCTTTTCTACAAAATTCACAGCGGCAACTTCCTAGCAATACCGCCTGAGAAATTTAGGTTTCGTGGCTAAATATTGATCGTTCGCGTTGGATAAATATGTATTTCAGTACCGCAGCTAGAACGATCTTTGCAAGGAACGTAATCAAACGTTGTAACGGGTGGACGTCACAGAAAGATCTTTTTTCTAACGTTCGTTAACAGTTGAGATAGAAATTCTGTGTAAATTGATCAAACACATCTCCAAAAGAGCGAGATTCCACTCGAGAAAATTTAGAGTACTTAATGCTGCTCTGTGGTCGGTATTCACGGCCCGCTTTTATATTTAAGATCTTAAGTACAATTTTCATGTTGCAAATGTAGAGATTAAGATGATGTTGAAATAAGAACGGACTATGAATGGTTCACAGTGTCTTAAGATCGCACTTAAGACGGTTCTGAATGTACTAGCTTAGATATTCGTAATCAGATGTTACGTTCAAGACTGTCTTTGGATGCTCTTTAGCCAATACATCGGTACATTTAAATTCACGACGGTCTCGAGTGTAAGATCCTGGGGAAGGGAGAAGAGGGACATGTACACACGCCTTTTCTCTCTCTGTTACCTTTAGAAAGAGTCTTTCTCCACTGCCAAAGTAGCGGGCGAGAGCCCTCTGCAATCGTTCCTCGAATTGAGCAGGATGTTGTTCAAGGAGGAGCCTAACTCCGAGCCGGCCAGCATTAATCAAAACGTAATACCTCAAACACAAACGCATCATCTGGAGTTGCAAAGCAGCAATATGCGAGAACACGATAATATTAAGTGCGAGCCAGACGATGACAGCAGTTCCAACAGCTCCGATCCTGAGCGACTGGAGATTGAAGATCGCGACGAGCAGGAGATGGAAGGCGAGGAGAACGGTTACGACATGACCGTCAGCAAGAGGATTCGGGTCGACAGCAACTACGACGGCTCCGAGTCCAACACGGCGAATTGCAGTCCGGTTAATAGAATGGACACGCCGGAGAGCAATTGCTCCGACACCAACATCGATCAGGAAACGACGAAGCTGTGGCAGGCTCTAGCCAAGTAAGTAAGCCCGACCAGTTGTCGTTTGTCCGGCAAATATTTGTTCGCCCGATATCCCAGTCGGTAGCTAAGGTGCACAAGTGCATCCCATGTGAGCCTTACAGATAAGATAGGCGACATTGTGTACTTCATTTTCAGAGTCAATAACACGAGAGCATTACTGTGTAATACTAATTCGCTATTGTGGCTACACTTTTAACCGAAAGTTAAACAAGTGGTGGAAAAACAAACTTTGGGTGAAAAAAAGGTGTTTCTTACTCCCTAAAAATGGGGGTTTTTATCCCATTGATTACTCTCGGGTGTGTTCAGTTTCCTAAATTTATAGCAGACATCTAGTTTCGTTTATTGAAATACAATTTTGACAAGTCAGCGCCAGTTTATTGTTCAATGTTCTATGGTATTTTCGCATAATAAGAAAAGTAACAGATTAATTACGCCTGAGAGTTTTCTTGAGCTTCATGAAACTTCACAAATAAACATAAAAAATTCAATCTATTTTTCACAATTGCTAAAAAGACAATTTTTTCCCCCAAAATATCGACTTTTTATTTAAGGTAAGAAATTACCTTATTTAAAAAAATGTTTGTTTTTAATCTCCACTTTTAACATGTTGCATTGTGTGATTACAGTGTCATGTTCCCACGTTGTGTATAAAATGACTAGTTATGTAAACGATGAAATTTAATTACTTCACTTTTATCGCTGCTTATCGAAGTAAATTCTGTAAAGCCGTCGCTATTTTTATAACAAATTTG
Organism: Vollenhovia emeryi; assembly: GCF_000949405.1. NCBI lineage: Eukaryota > Metazoa > Arthropoda > Insecta > Hymenoptera > Formicidae > Vollenhovia > Vollenhovia emeryi. Next base: position 63,055 of record NW_011967049.1, on the reverse strand, counting down.
TTCTTGTTATTCAGATTATGGCAAACAAGTCGTGCCATACGCTATCCAATTAACTGCTTGCGTTGCAAATTATTTTGTCAAATCTGGCGATAAAATTGTGATCGAGTATCGCCTTTAATAACCGTCTCGCTAATAAAGACTGCAGTTTGCGATTGCAAATTAAACTGGTAGTATTACGATCCAGCGGACATTCGCAAGTCGGCACAGTGTTAAAGTTGCACAATTACACGCGTTCGTTTATATTTTGTTAACGCAGCAATAGAAGCTTGGAAATTACGCGAACAAATGGTGATAAATTGAACAATGGATTCACCGGCGAAGCGACTAATCTGCTGCGCTCTTTGATCAACAACAGGCAGATCGGTATTACTGCCATTGATTCGGACAAGATGTCTCCGCAAATCAGATTCTACAGGGACACCCAGGGGACAGCTACCGAGCGTGCGTTGACCGATTTCCCTGTGCTCGGTAATCGTACCAATATAGGAAGCTTAGAAAATAAGGTAAGCGGGAATCAACTGCAAAGTTAAACGCTTCTGTAAACGAGTGTAAATAAATTAAGGAAAGTGCTCGTTAAAGTTATAAGAATAAGGCCAATTCTCGAGCTAATGCAACCCAAGGAAGACGTAGTCAAAGTGATGTCATTTTGATGTTATAATTACACGGCAGAAAAAGTCAATATAATGATTTTTGGTTATAAAATTTGACTGTTTGTTGACGTTAAGAAAATGCTAGTACAATAGGGATCTAATATGGCAGATTTGTTTACTGTAACATTATAGAAAGGTTGAAAACATAATACTTTTATATATTTTTCAAAATATAAAATTTATATATATATATATATAAAGCTTTCTTTTTTAAATTGCACTTTCTTTGCACAGTATTTACAGTACAACTATTAAACATTAATATTTCCAGCCTGTTTGCAAGAGCATAGCGCAGACTATAACATGTAAACTAATATTACATTTTTATATGCAAAGAAGAAACTTGTTTACGTTTAACAGAAAGCGCAAAAAAATAGTTTTGATAAACGCAAAAGTGAAACCAACTGAAAAGTACATAAATTTTTGTATTACAACTGAAAAATATAAAGAACTCATTTATCAAGTATACAAAAATAATAAGAAATAAAAAGCTAGCTAATTTGCATTACGAACGCAAAGTCATCTTTCCGTTCACTGAATTGCATATGTTGCTATGTCGGAGTCAATTTTTCGCCTTCACTTAAAAATTGCGTGGCTGTTTTGAGTCAAAATAAAGTTATTGTGACTTTTTATTGACCTTAGGGTGTTCATTGGGAAGATGTTAGTTAATCTCACAATTAATCTTATTCACAAATATACGTAAAACGTACATAAATATACATTGAATTTAAATTTGACAATTCGACGGTTAAAAAATTTACGTTAAAAGTTTACAATTTTTTTAATTCTGCTCCTCTGGAGTTCACGACACACATGTATAAAGATAGAAATCGCGAGGTAGCAAGAGAGAGAGGGGGAGAAATTTACATTTAGATCAGATAAATACAGATTTACAATCCACGAAAATGTTTGTACTTTTTGTGAATCGTTTTTGTGAATCGTTTCTGTGATTCGTTTGCGTGTAGTAGACGTGCCTTGTCCTGCCTCGTCCTAAGCAGACAAAACATTCCACGAAAATGCCTCGCCAAATGCGAACATCTGTATGTCTGGTAAATAGAGGAAAAAGGCCCAGGTATAGTGGCGGGAAAAACTCAGGTCATTGGTTAAGCCGTCCGTTGACCCATCGGTCGGTCGGGAAATTCTTTTAAGGCTATTCAGGATATATTCCAGGTAGAATTCCGTAAATAATAGATAATCGGAAACTTGGGACTCCGTTCGCCTTCTATTAATGGATATCAGGACATAAAATATGTATGGGAAAGATTTCAGCATATTAATAGTGGGACAAATATTATTAAAAATTACTTCTCCTTAACCGTGTCCCTTTATTACTCTCGTTTTTTTTCCAACAATCTCATTAAACATCTAAATAATTTGAATAGTCTTTTTCTTTTTTTCCCCCATATAATAACGATCTTTTTTACAAATTTAAACTGACAGCATAAAGTATTTTCAAATAGATACAGTAAAATCTCGATTTGACAGTCATATTCCGATAATGAATTTCGGACGAAACAAAATACGTATCGTATTTGATTTACATAATATATACAGGGTGTACCGCAATTCGTGACCGAAATTTTAATAACATATTTTTGAGCAAAATGTAAGACGAAAATCCT
>NW_011967049.1:39392-59114 GCF_000949405.1 Vollenhovia emeryi | reverse complement strand
AATATGAAAATGTCGAGGCTATAATACTTTTCAAATGGGAAGCATTTATAATAGACAAATCAGGTAGTCTAAAGTTCGCGCGTTCAGGGACGGTACATTGCACAGTGATAAAGGTACTCTTGCATCTTTGCCGATATACCTAAAAAAATTTTAGTAATTATATGTACAATGATGCTGATGTTATTGATTGAGTCATATTTAAACATGAAAAAATAAAAAAAATTAATTAAAAATAATAAATACGAGAAGTTGTCAACTTATGAAATGTCACAGACAATTTATATGGTAAAAATATTTTCTTCAATATCGATTTATATTGAGGTTGTTTTTTTAATATGTAGATAAGATGGATTTCACATTTTATTCAATTCGGCAATGCCTAATGGAAGCTATGTTGATACAAACGCGAAATTTATTAACAAATCTAGTAACAAACTTTTTTCTATTGATTATTATATTTTTATTGTACTACTATTAAATGTACTACTACGAGATACTATAGAATTGTGTAGAATTGGGCGGAGGGCATTTTGAACATATGTTGTAACAAATTTTAAATAAATGTTATTATTTTTTAAATACAATATCTCATAGTATTAATAGTAGCACAACAGAACTATAATATTCAATAGAAAAAAAAACTGTTACTAGATTTCCTAATAAATTTCGCGTTTGTATTAACATTATAATTTCCATTAGGCATTGCCAAATTGAATAAAATATGAAATCTATCTTATCTACATATTAAAAAAATAACCTCAATATAATCGATATTGAAGAAAATATTTTTACCATATAAATTGTCTGTGACATTTCATAAGTTGACAACTTCTCATATTTATTATTTTTAATTTATTATTTTTTTATTTTTTCATGTTTAAATATGACTCAGTCAATAACATCAGCATCATTGTACATATAATTACTTAAATTGTTTTAGGTATATCGGTAAAGATGCAAGAGTACCTTTATCACTGTGCAATGTACCGTCCCTGAACGCGCGAACTTTAGACTACCTGATTTGTTTATTATAAATGCTTCCCATTTGAAAAGTATTATAGCTTCGACATAATTTTTCAATTCGTACAATTCAAAGTGGCGTCAAGCGCGATAAAGAAGTCGTATGAACTTAAACGTGATACAAAAATTAAAACTAATTGAGAATTTTATAGTGTATGGTACGGTATTAAAGTCTTTTTACATTAAAAACAATAAAAAATAGTAGATATTGGCTGCGCTACGTTCGATTTAACAGACCTTTCAGCCTTGACGAACACACCTTCTCTCCCAATTAATCTGTTAAATCGAGCTTTTACTGTATTGATATTATTAAGATTAAAAAGGCAGTTATTTTAACTTATATTACATAGGCAAAATAATATAATTTTTAATAAATTACATATGTATGTGTGAAAATTATAAATATTACAAAATTATTTAATTTTGGTATCTTGCCAGCGGAAGTGGTATTCTTGATTTCGAGAGTGCTTGGTAGTATACACTTTTGTTCTGATGAATTTACAAATCAAGATCTTATTGTAATTTTGGTCACTTTCTATAGATACTATATTTAAAATTTATTTTATATAGAGGAAAGTCCTTTATCACGAGATAGGATTTTAATATATGATAGCAGGTTTCAACGTCGAAATTCAATCACAAATCTTTTTTCGCAACGATCACACGATATAACAATCATTTTTCCACTAAACAGATTTCACTCCAAGGGCAATAAATTCATGGCGGAACCAACAGATAATGCCAATTAATTTAGCAGAAACTCCGCTATCCCATAGGAGCCTATCTCACACTATAGGATTTTCCTATATGTATTGTAAAATTGACGTATATGTAAGTAAAAAATTGAGAAATGGACGTTTCTTAGTCGTAGTCATTTTTCACAAGAATCAGGGCTACATTTTTTATTATAAAAGATTTTCATGGTTTACACATTATAATTGGAAAACTTTCTTTTATTTTCTTATATTCAAATAACAAAACTTTATTTCTCATCTTATCACTTTGGGTTTGAAGCTACAGCTTATACTCTTTTGAAAAATGACTTTTCGACTAAAAGACGCCCTTTTCTCAATCTTTCGCTTACTGAAGACATAAAAAATTACGAAATGTTACTTCTAAATCCGAAAAATTTCTGAAAAATGTAATAGTAAAATGGTATTGTGTGCAGTCTGTACAGAGTGCTTTGATAGACAGTAATCCGTCTAGCCCTGCCAGTATTGGTCGCAAGGAGATGGCGACGACGACGAAGGGTCGCAGAAAACAGAGTTATCCCAGTAAAGCACCAGCAAGTCCGGACATTGTCGCCAGTTACCAACATGAACATAATGAAGAGCAAGCACATGATTTTACCACATGGTCGAGCAAGATAAAGAATAAGGTATTCCTCCCGTACAAACGGTCCGTCGTTCTTCATACAACGTTGTTATGTGTACTAATTAATTAATTGTTTTAGATGGAGCAAGATCAGAAGCAACAGTTCGATCAGCAAAGCGGTAACGTGGCGAAGAAGGTTGATATGTCTTGTACAAATTGCGGCACCATGACAACAACCATCTGGAGAAGAAATATGAAGGGCGAGATGGTGTGCAACGCCTGTGGGTTGTATTACAAGTTGCACGGTGTTAATCGCCCGGTTACTATGCGAAGGGACACTATACATACGCGTAGACGCAGACCCAAGGGCGAGAAACCAACAAGGCATAGAAGTAAGAGAAGTTCCTAGCGATTAGGCATTTGGTAGACAGTATTTGTTTTTCTGCGCAATCGTTGAGACCAATATACAGGGTGTGTCCTAATACCCGTATGTCCCGTAGATGGTAGATAGACCGGGGCAAACTGAATAGAAAAGTCCTATATGAGAGCGTAGAAGGCGTAGAAAAAAAAGTTGTCACGCAGCGAGCGGCGAGCTTTTTTGACAACTTTTTTCGGCGCGTCGCTCCACCTCTCGCTATTAGATGATGCTCCACCGTTACCTGCCGAGCCCGGCCTGCAGCCTTCTACGCTCTCATTCGCTCAGACATTAAAATTAATTTCTCGATAACTATTGCGAATTTTGCAAAATGGTATAGGACTTTTCTATTCAGTTTGCCCCGGTCTATCTACCATCTACGGGACATACGGGTATTAGGACACATCCTGTATACATATATGTATATTGGATTATTTATTTTGTAGGTAACTTTTCCATCTCACAGGAAAGGGATTGTATTCTAACTTGACAAATTTTGGGTTGTTATTAAAAAGCAGTTTATTGGTTTATTCTATTTACTTTTATATATTTATAACCGATTAGAAAGAAATCAAGACTAGCGTGTCTCGAAAGCTACACTAAATAATATTCCGATCGACCAATTGAGTCCACTGCTGTTCCAATTTTAGTAGGCCGTTTTCATTTTGTTACTTAATTTACGTGTGAGTGTAATATCCAATATTAATGTACGACCATTTGTAATTTCAAACAACTTTGCATTGTTTAAATGTTATTCATTATTGGGAAATAAGATGGTCTCAATTTTTCGGAAAAATATTAAAAACGTCTCTGTGTGATAGTTAAAATGATTCAGTCTTACGAAATTAATGGTTTTTTTGTGTATTTTTAGAAAAAGGAGATGCAGTCTTAGCATCTCAGTCGACAAGAGAACAAATGGATGCCGAGAGTACGGACATGTTGAACGCTCTTCGACAGCAAATTCATCCTCAGCTGATGATGCATGCAGCGCTGACAACGCCTACGCGCATACCCGGTGGCCATCCGCCTCCGCCAGTTGGTTACTCAATACCTTTATCTAATTACATGATTCATGTAAGATACTTTCTCTGTCATATACTCGAGTATCGGAATAAGGAGTATTCTCATATTAGCGTTCAATGTATCCAGTGAGACTTGATTAAAAAGGCTAAATATTTTTTTAAAGATAAGACATTGCAAAGATTTGGTGGATTAGAAATCACACAAAGACAATAGGCTTGTGAACCAAGCTAGATTTTTAATGCTTAAACTCTTGAACTATGCTGAAACTGAAATGAATCCAAAATATTTTTGACATTTAAATACTTTTTATATTTATATAAAATACTTTATACAGCATATACTTTATTAAAGATTTTTTATTATTGGTCATTTCTACACTCTGTTTCTTTTTCGTTTCGGGGTTTGCTCGTATCAATCAGGATCTATTGTATTTCTAGCAACACATGAAAACCGAAGAGCGTATGCAACGACATTTGTCAGTGGATGAGGAAGCAGACGAAGGCGATGAGGAGAACGTTTCTGATGTTCCCCTCAATTTGGTGGCAACTTCCCTTTCAGAGGACACGCATTAAGAAAAAAATCTGATTCGGCACTTAGGTATGCTTTCTCGACGGCGTTTAGTCCATTAACCCTGGATGGATCTTTAATGTCCCTCTTGGCAGATTCTCAGCGTTTTCTCCTTCTCCCCCGAGAAATCATTCGTACCGGGGACTGTGACGACGTTTCGTGGAGAGCCATCGGGCTCGCACCGCGGCGTAATACGCACGATAAAATGAGATGATATTAATTACTCAGTATTAATTATTCAAGATGTACATATATATATATACACATACATGCGGAATACACATACACGTATATACACGTACACGTACACTGAACATAGATAACCACACGTAAAAAAACACGCATATGAGAAAATATTTTTATACAAAATTTTATATGTGCTCGCCCGTTGTACATAAACGTGCCGCGGACCCAACCGTGGTGTCGCTCGGAAGTACTCGTCGTTGTCGTCGTCATCGTGTCGTCTTGTTTCACACTGTACGCATCTTTCGATCGATTGTGTTATGGTGACGGTGACAGCAACAGCAACCTCCAACGACGTACCTGCAACGTCGTTATAGCTTTCGACATTGAATCGTATTACGCTCCAAATTTTAAAATCTTCTCAAAAGCTTTTATACGTTGCGCAATGAATGTTGGATTTTTCACTTGATTTTAATAGAATTGGAAGAGACAAAAATACTATTTACATCAAAATTAATATGAAATAGAACTGTAATTCAGTGGACGTAATCTCGGAGATAAAACTATTTAATATTATTAATAATATTAATAGTATTATCTAAACTTAATTAACAATCTTAAAAGTATCTTAATTATCAGTTTAAAAATCAGTAAAGAAATTAACAAATCGATAATGATTTTTATTTGATCTTAAACTATAGTTATATTTTGTATTATGTGGAAAAATTTTATCTGTCAAAATAGTATTTAATGCAATCTTTTAATGACCGTTTATATTCTTGTTCAAATAGGAAAACTAAAATTTATCATTTTTATTCTCGGCAAAATAGATACAGTGTACTTGGAATTGTGAAAGAGAAAGTGTTATTTCATTCAGTGGTATAAATTTTGAATAATCGTAAGATTTTGAATTCAGATCATTGAATTCAGATAAATTACGTAAAAATTTAAAACAGAAAAAATTGGCAATCCTTAACAAAATTAATTGCATTTTACTCTAATTAGATTTAACTATTGAATTATAAATATAACTTAAATTAAAAATTATATCACTTATGTCATATAATTTATATATTTTATAAATTATAATTATGTGTTTGTATCGCTACAGTTTTTGATACATTATTTATAATTATGATATATAACGTTGCAATTTTTATTTCGTAATTTTTTTAATGATAACAATTTATTTGTTACAAATGGTATCTAACAGCAAATCCGGTGTCTTGCATTAGTGCGCACTAATGCAAGCAACCGAATTTGTTACAGCATTATTTATTTTGCGACAATGAATGTGAAACACGGTGAAAGATCCCACATTTCATACGCAACATTTTAACGGATTCGTCTAGAGGCGAGAAATTTGAGCGATTGACAATAAACAGATATTAGAAAAATATTGGCGCAATAGGGGACACTTCGGGGCCTGAATAAAAAGCGGAATGCTAGCAACTGTGTCACAATACAACTGTGCCTCCTCTCATCTCCGTTGCTTGGAGGTGGCACCCGCGGAGCCTTAAATTAGAGACCTGTAGATGCTATTGTATTACGAGACTGCTGGAACTACGCGCGAAGATTAACGTTTCTAAATTTCCACCCTCTCGGAAAAGACTTGTACTTAATCCCGGACCGGATACTCGCACGCACTTATCTAAGCTAAGACTCTGGAAGCAATAAGAAGCACGGCATGACGTATATATACCGTCGTTGTCGTCATCGTTATTACGGATACTCACGGTTGCGCGCTCTCTCTTCCTCCCCTTCGATCTGTCTCGATAAACGAGAAACACGCGAGAAACTTAAGAAAGTAATACTTAGAGATAACGTTTACTCATACGCCGGATATATTAAAAGTACACAAATTTTACGACTCCGCTGCTGCTGCGTGGTCAGTTTAAAATCGGAGAGGCTTCGCTTTAATAGAGTAACGGAAATCTATGTAGGATTCTCTATATCTACCTCCTGTATACATTTACATGTCATCTATAGTAAGCGTAAATCTATTTCACTTTTCAAAGTTGAGATGGCTTGGATAAAAAGCTTAATTTCAGTCTTCAATCGTCGAGATCCACGAGACGTAAAACAATTGCACGCGATATATAGAGGCTATGGCTATTTTAAATAATTAAAAATCATCCATGCATCTCGAACGTCATATATACTCTCTCTCCCTCCTTCTCTCTCTCTCTCTCTCCTCTCTCCTCCCCCCCCCCCTCTCTCTTGTTCCAATCCGAGTCCGTACGCGCGATAAAATAACGAAAGCGTGGTGGACCGGGGTCTCCGCCGTCTCTCCAGAATTGTACAGATAACGTGTCAAGGAACGGGTGTTAAGCGACCTTACATAGCGCATAATACTATGGCCAGTGCATCTACTCATGGTATCGTAATATTTAACGTGTCGTATACCTAATCAACATTGCCAAAAATAGATTTAGTCTACGTACGTAGGATAGTTAAGCACGTACACAGAAAAAATTTAGCAATCCTTATTCTACTCTCCCCACTCTCCCCCCCCACACGCGCCGTCATTTTTTTTAATTGTTTTCCTTCCCTACTCTCTATTCTTTCGCTCGCCCCATCACGTATGTCGCTCCCGCACAAGAGAAGCGAGGACGAGTCAGAAATAGCCATTTTACAGAACGAGAGAACGATTTGAAACTCAATCTACTTGCAGACCGTACACAGCCAAATACTAAATCGGTTTTATCCTTTCCTTGCTTTGATAGATCCGTCATGTCGGGATGTATTTTTCTATCAAACGGTTCTTCTATTTTATCGTCGCTATTTGTAAACAAAATACAATCTTTGCATTGATCCTTTCTTGAATGACAGCTTTTACCCGCTCTTGTGACAGTTTTTTAATACATACATTAATTTTCGAGTTGATATTATAAGAAACGTAAAAACTCGTGCTTTGGACTCGTGTGTCAAATTCACACTTTTTTCCCGCGGGAGCGACGTGTCTCCTTTTTCCCCCCACGATCTTCAGAGTTTGATTTTTGTTCTCTCCCAATTCTCCCTCTCACTGCGGAGACTCTCGGAACGTTCTCGTGAGATTTCGAAAACCACTCGCAGCAGCGCGCGGAGTATCTTAGCGTTAGTTGTTATCAAAGGAGCCTTATAAACAAATACTTTTTCCCCGCTAGAGACGCCATTCTTTCCAGCTATAAATCGTTTCCACGATCCAGGTTTTTTTTCCCACAAAAGTATCTATGTAAGATAATCAATGAAATAGTAAAATTCAAATTGAGGAGTTTAAAAGATTTTATTTACAAAATGTAATTTTAAGTTTCAGGAAAATGCATTGGAAAATGTTACTGTGAAATTTTTTCCGACTTTTTTGTTTTGTTACTGTTTTTTCGAAAAACGCAACTTCCAATATAATTCGGTGAAAGAACGGCGTTAATATTCTGGGAATATTCTGTATATACATACGTTGAGAGAGAGCAGAGCTTGGAATTTCCCTAAACATTTTAGAAAAACTTTTAACACCGAGTGTTTTCGTACAATTTATTAATCTTAATCAATATTTTCTGCACATTGGTTGTCATGAAATTTACAATTTTACATTGCTGATGTAAATTGGCTTTGTGACATGAAAGTATTTTATATACTAATGACAGTGCTGGGAACTCTCTTGTCACATTTCTTTCAATTACGTACATGTACCAAATTAATTATGCATCAACAATTGGTGGGAGTAATTAAACTCGTGAATAATTTATATAGCATGATGTTAGCATGGAACTTGGATGGAATTTTAATTACGGAATATACATAATTTTTACATACATCTTTGAACTCATTTCAATTTTTATTTATCAATGTTTCACACACGCGCGAGTGTGGAAAGTTGAATTTATTTATTGTGACTTTTTAAATAAACTTTTAAATAATATTAATATTATTAGTATTACTGTTAAAGCTGTCAAAATATATAACATACGTGTATTTAAAGTGGCTCCTGCACGAAGGAGTTGATAGTATGTGTGCTTCGGTGAGGCCTCTTTTATTTTTGTAATATCATATGATTTCGTCGTTAAAAATTGATCAAAGCGCTGATTCGCTAGGTTGTATATGTACGTTTAAAAATATGTGACGTCAAATCTGACAAGATTTCCTGAAAACATATTTTTTTGACTTAACTAATAAGCATTTGTTTGAGGAGGCGAACTCACATATTTAATAGCGCATTTGAATCCTTCTGACATTTATTGTGTTTATCTCGTTTTTGTTTCTATGAAATAACGTTCAAAGTGCTTTTGCGAGTGATCAGCCCGTATTAAAAGGTACAACTTTAACATTTGTTCTTTCTTTTATTTCATCGGCGACCAGGTCTAATACTCGCGTATAGATAAAGCTTGCAACATACTTAAATTTCAATTGTTCTATTTTTGACGAAAGGTGAGTTTGCTTATTATCACCAGAAATGATTAAAAATTGAGACTGAAAACTAATCTTGTTGTTGATTTGCAGCATCACTCGAAAAGGACCCAAAAGAATAGGGTCGAAACGTTGTGTAATAAACTAATTAAACAACTAGCCAGTTGGGTTGACTGTAACCTGCACAGCACAAAACTTGCAGTTACATTGCAATAACATTGCTACAATGTTGCAATATTGCTGTAATGTAGCTGCAATGTAACTGCAAGGATTGTGCTGTATGGCAAGTTTCCCGTCTCAATTTCTATTTTTGGTTGGTTATGCAAGAGCCATCTTAAATATATAATATTATAATGTAACACACAATGCATAGTTTGCATTACTCTAGTACTATGTTTTCGTGGTTGTGTGCGTGTGTGCACGCGCGCACGCATATGCAAAAAGATGATTGAACTTCAAGGATGTATAGAGGAGTCGGAATAGAGCACTCTTGTTCTCCGAAGTAATCTTGAGCCAGTACAAGTCTGCAACTATAAAAGACTAATGTAAAGAACATTGCAAACAATATGCAAATGAAGTAATCCTAATTTACACAAAATCTATTTAACAGCATAAAGATACAAACTTATAAATGTATTACGAAAAGTATTTGAATTGGCGACATTCAATGCAGATGTTGCATCGTCGAACAACATTCCAGCGCACTCTCTCAGGTATCTCCTAGCCAGACACGCCAGACACTGTGTCCTGCTGAAACTGTTTCTGGATCGTCTCGGCGACGACTTGTGAATTGCACATATCCTGGATGTTAGATCGTAACTGGGATCTTCTAACTTGAGTCTTGATATCTAAAATTTTGTTTATGGGATATCAGTGAGCGACCCGGAAACACGTTTAGCCAGAATTCTTGCAGTATTCACGTGGTTCAGAAGATGCTTGAAGTAGTTGAGAGAGTACGCCAGAGTTTCGTTCGACGACACAATTTTATATATATTTATATAATATATATAAAACAATACATTGTGATCTTTGTTAACATAAATTTTGTATTGAATTAACATTTCACTGGTATGTTGTCTACAATGTAATTTCTTCCATTCGGAGGCTTTAATGCGGATTACTTTGGAGAACGTAAGCTTCTAAGCAAAGATTAGTTTCTTCTGACTGTTCTATACATACGCTCCTTTTATTAACAATCTTTTGAATCATTCTATGCATCTTCAATAGTTCACTGCTTGAAGTTTCACTGCATAATTCAGTTGTGGTTTTAATAAAAAAATATCTCAACACCCAGTGAAAACGAATTACGAATGTCACAAGATACAATACCATTTTAACGTAACAAATTGAACTGAAAGATTCAATAACTTGGCCGTAATAACGTGGACTTTCGAGTTGTACGAAAACACTCGGCGTTAAGACCGAATTATTTTTAAGTTCCGCTAATATCCTCCCTCCCTCCAATGTACTTGTATAGGTACATATAAATATCTATATTACCATATATGTATGCACATGTGTGTGTATATACATATATGAATACGGGAGAAATATTTTATATTATTATGCATTATCAAATATATGTACAGGGTATGCCAAAGCTCATGGTTGTCCTTTGAGGAGGTAAAAGATAAAAGTGTAGGCGTTAAGTGCGAGCCTCCACGCCGCTTGAACCAACACTGTAGGGCGCACGAGATTGATCGACTCAATTAATGCCATTGTAAATAATACAGTGAATAATGATCGGAGAGAAAAGTGACGCACGTACGCGCCAAAAGAACTTTTGTCTCAGAATTTTACGCTCTTTCGCCCCCTCAGTGGTCAATTACGAATTTTGGGACCTGTGTATATATATATATATATATGTACGTATGTATATATGTACAGGGTGTTAAAAAAGAGTTTAGGACCTTAAAGGCAGATAGCTAATAAATGGGTCGACAAATTAATACCATTGGGACTTTAAACGGTTCTTCATTTTGGTTAAACCAAGTAACTTTCTCGCTCTCGCTGCACTCGCGCAGCATTGAAAGCGAATTATCTTACCAGTTCCTTAGTTTCCAAGTCTTCCAAAAGAAGAATGTTTCAAACTTCAAAGTCGTAAACCCTTTTTTTTTTCTCAACATCCTACACACATGTATACGTACGCATACATAAAATGACAATAGCATCATTGAACGGCGTCACGATAAATTCACGGCTGATATTGATGAGATTATACAAAATAGCGATATGGACCTCTGGTCTTGTATATGTCGAACGTGTCATCCTTCCATTTTGATATGTACTTGATGTTCTCAACCCCCTCTCCCTCTCTCTCTCTCTCTCTCTCTCTCTTCGAATAGAACACGGCTCGTCGAGATCGCACAGTGGATCCAAGTAGACGAGACAAATTAGCACGTAGCTTTAACATATTGTCGCGTTAATCAAAGCTCCCCGTAGCCTCCGATTTTTTCTACCTTTTCTACGAGACGCAAGCAAATCGTTTAGAAGTGCCGTAGCGTAAACTCCTCTGGTGAAAAGCTTGAGCTTTATGATTATTTAATATTGTAAATATTAAGCCGAGAAAGAAGTCGATAGTAAGCCGAAAGCCGCTGATCGCCGGATCATACGCCAGAATGAGGAGCCGTGAATTGTGCTCCTGTGTTAAAAGTGGCTCGGTGAACCGATTAAGCTTAAAATGATAAACGGAACGTTGAGGGGGGAGGGTATATCTATATTTACAAGCGGCATCTCGTCAACGTTCAGGCGCCACAAACGCCTATATTGTTTGCTTCTTAACATTTTTGGGGAATTTCTTTCGCCGGTTAGTGCCGAAAAAGCAAAAAGAAGAGAGATCACTGTGCAGATTGCGTAGCGAATTTAGCGTCCGTCCAACGTCTTGTGAGAGAACGCTACGCGAATTTAGTATTATATGTCAATAGTATTACTTCATCCGCGCGAGAACCCTCGGCCGGTCCCAGTTCCATTCTCCTGTTCTGGATGGGGGACAAACGAGTTTGGCTTCGCTCGCGGGGGACACGCGCGACGAATCAGCGAACGATCTCCCGCGTCTCTCGAACGCGTCAGCCGGGATCTACGCTGTAAAAATACCATTTTGTATAGTAAACGAAGAGGCGCGATGTCATTCGCGGGTATATTAACGTGAAAAACGTTATAATTTCGCTTGGTACACACATACACACACATAAACACACACAACACCCACACACACCCACACAGTCTCTCTCTTCCCTATCATGATTGACACACGTTGTAGCTTATGGTCATCGATCTTACATTATACACGTACACGCATCTAGATATTATTATTATTATTATTGAATAATTATTTACACCATCACTAAAGCATAGGCATAGGTTTGAGCTCTCTACTAAATGTGGAATTATAGAATATTTTTTATAATTATTACGATCTGAGTATTGGTATTATTATAATTATTATTACTTATTATTATTATTATTATTATTATTATTAGCACTATTACTATTATTATCTTTGTCGGCGACGTTGGTTGAGCGCACCCGAGCCAATCGGCAACGCTGCCCTCCTCTTACCTTGTCTTCTGTTTTAACTCTCTCTCTCTCTCTCTCTCTTAAGATCCTCCTTTTTTCTCGAATAAAAAATATATATAGTATATATATAGTATATATATACTAGCATATATATATAGTATATATAGAGTTTACTTCGCGAATAAGCGCCATGAGTTTGTTTCGAACAATGATAAGGCCGAGGCTTTTTATATACGTGTTTTTTTTATATATATATCAGTATTCTACGCGTTTGATTTTTTTTAGTGATAAGCGGATTTGTTTAACCGACGCTACTTAAACCCCCGATGCGCGACGGCGAGATTTACAATTACTTAATTAATTAAATTATTGACTCTATCCCCCCTCTTCTTCTTGCCCGCCTCTCTCCTCTCCCTCGTTTTTTTTGTACGTCTACTTGTTAGTCTTCTCCCTTTCTCCCTCACCCTCTCCCCTCTTCCCGCGTCTCCCTTGGAATATTATTTAAAACGCTAATTTATTATATCTCACACGTACATCTCCATACGTAATATACGTACTGACGTACGTGCAGGCACACACGCACACATACACACACACGTACATACAGATTTATACATAGCATCTTTTATGCGATGAATTTTTGGCGACGACTGGCGTAATAATTTATTTACTTATTACTTTACATTGTATGAACGTGAGACACGACCGCATATATAACACGCAATGCCGTACCCCCTCCGCCTGCAAGCCTCCCTTTCCCATGCGCGTCGGGCACGCATTCGGCGTGCACGGTGAATTTCGAACAATGGGAACGAAAGGGTTGGAAAGTTTAGTTCTTGTAATTACGAGAGGCACCTGTTACACGCCTCCGCGCTGGTTCATTCGCATCTGTGTACTTGTATTCGCCTTAATTCGCGTTGAGAGCACGTCGTCGGCGCTTTTGGGTGCCTTTGCCGCCTTTGAATGAATTCACGCGATGCCGAATAGTATATCTCTCTCTATCTCTGTCTCTTTCTCTCTCTCTCTCTCTCTCTTTCTCTCTTACCATTTTTCTCGACGAAAATTTACATTTCTGTCGACACAATAATACGAAATTTTTGTAAGAGATGCGTAATTTTACACGTAGAAAGGAAGAGCTTGTGTAAAAGCGTCACAGTTGTTCCGGACTGAATGGATGATGGTTTGATTGGTGTCATATCATCAATAGGATTCAAAAACTATTTCAGGTTTCCATACTACAAATTGGCTTGATATAATTGTGAAGCGAAAATTGATTTAAATTGTTAAAGTAGCGTTAAAAACATCGATCGATTCTCACTGGACTAAGAAAAAAAATGGGCGTTAAATTGATAGCGATTTGCGTTATTCCTGATGAAATTCCGAATTATCAAAAGCAGGAAAGAAACAGCGAAGTATTAATCTTCGTAGAAGCAGAGATTAATAATTAGTCGAGTGATCGCATCCTGCAATAATCCATTCATCATCCGCTGTTCAGCTCGGTTTAAGCTTCGGCACTATTGTGCTCTCCTCGAAGGCTCTTCCTTCCCATTAAAGAGCGAGCATTATAATCCCGACCGATTGACTGAATATTATTTTTTTATTGCGAGATATAATGCGATAAGCGGCGCAACAGACGGCAATGAAATTGCGAGGGGAAAACCGCGCGAATGTATATTTTGCACAAGACGCGACGGCAGATCGCGAGGCTTCGATCAAACGAAATGTAACTTATTGTTAGTCCTGTTGTATACTATTGTAAAATCTAATTCGCGACATTTTCGCGTGTCCCACGTTGAAACTGAGTCGTATGAATATAACTGAAATGTGCGGCCGGACTCAAATAATATGTGCCAAAACGAAAGAGATGGGGAGAATTTACCCAGATATTCTGTAGATGCAAAGAGACGTGCCCCCCTCCCCCCCCCCCGACGTGCATTCTATCATGAAATGATTGAACGTGTTAAACGAGGATATTTTGATGAACGAGTTTTAATGTACTTCTTTATTCTTGCTATATATCTATTTCTTTTTTTTTATTCTTGATATAACAAATGTAATAGCATTTTTATACCGTGCTTTTTTTCGAGAGAGAAATTTGAAAATCGGAAGATTAGTAACATCTTTTTTACGTTCCGGTTCATCATGATATTCTGCAAATGATAAGTCGGCGACGTTCGAGATATTTTTGAATGTTAAAGAAATTTAAGTGTCGAATTGTACCTTCTACCCACATTTAGCGTTGAAATGACCGAGTTGTTTATACCGTGCGAATCTCAAATGAAACGACGAAACGCATTATTAATTCTCCGATTTTCAAAATCTATTTTTACCGAAGTGAAGACGTATACGTGTGAGATAGCCTCTACTCTTTCGATTTATCTCTTTCATTAAAAATCACCTCCCAGTTGTACCGTTACAATAACGGGAGAAATTTGTAAATATTCGCACGCTTGTCCACGGCACGCACGACTCAATTCGCATATTTTAGATATATTCGATACGAGAAAGGAATGAAAAAGACTTTTTCGCGATGGCTACAATTGAAGGAGCGAGTTGCGGGGACATGCGGGAATTTCGCGGCACCGATAAAAAGAAAATCAATCAGGAAAGCCGAGGTGGAAGCAGGTGTGAAACGTAGCAATAGCGAGAAATTACTTTTGTATTTATGATGTATGCGTAAGTTAATTCGGGCTAAGGCCAGCAGCTGTTGAGATTATTCAAGGTTGTGTGTATCATAAGTATTTTGAATTGTTGAATAGTAATAGTGTAAATGGACATTATAGGCGTTGCACGATGCGGCCGCGCCAAGAAGAGCGGAGGCGACCGCGCAGGTGCTAGACCGTTATTGTTGGCGCGGCTACTTCGTCTCCCGAATATTCGGATCCAGAATCCCCTCTCTCATCATCGGTATTTCATTTTGCGTACAATCAATATTTTTTTACCTTTACTCACCCTGCGTTTTTAACGGATGTACGCGGACTGGCCTTTTTTTTGCGCGCGCGGACACACGCCAGCCTGTAATGCTCGGATATACAAAAACACGTCCCGTAAAAGACGTATATCAGTGGCGCTAATCGAAAATGATTTCCATTATTGGTATGCACCTTTTAGAGGGATTGCGAGGACGTGTGTAGGGCGAAGCTGAATTTTCCCTCGATAAACTTCCGATAACGATATTTACAAAATATCGCGGATTAAATGTGGACGAATTTATATGGCCGATAGCAGACTGCTACGAAATAAATTAGACGGACCTGTACAATTATTAGAATTCTAAATTTGCCATCCTGTTTTTCGAATAGCACCAGGAAAGTGTAAGTAATATCACGTTTTAGAGTAACAGGCTAAGCGAGAGACACACGAAGATTCAAGAACTTGCGTGCCTGGGAGATCTAAAGTCTAGACAAATAAAGACAGGAGGATGGATATGTCGATTCGAAAATTTTTTACCTCTTACCGATGAGGAATTTGGATGTTCATATACACGCGACTCGCGTGAGATAATTCTCTTAGGCATATGAAAGGATAACGAAGAGATTGCTGTCACTTAGGCAATTAAAAATGATAAACATATTTATTTATCTAGGCCAGTAGCGTCTTTTATATCGCGTAGAAATTCACGAATCGTTTGTATTTCCGGTACAAATACCACTTACATCCCCCATTGTAGAAGTTTGTCGTTCGAGTTTGGCTTCACCGTATACAGATACATTCATCCCTCGATTTACGCGGAGTGTTCGTTCTACTTGGTTGAGAATTGTACAAGTGGAATCCACTGGTACAAATAAGACATACTTGAGAGAAAAGCCTGTGTGTGTGTGTGTGTGTGTGTGTGTGTGTGTGTGTGTGTGTTGTAAAAATATTTATTTCACATTTCACATTTGCATAAAAATCATAATAATGGAAGTTCAGAAAAATAAATTTAATTTTTATACGTTGTCGCTGTCAGTATACTATATTCAGAAGCGGTCAACCTTGTCTTTTTAATTGGTTCGAAGCTACTGTTATCATCGGAAGAATATTTGGCGCGTCTATTTTATGTACTTTTATTATCGGCGTAGTTTTTGAAAGATGCTTTCTCACCCCGTAATACCGAAACTGCCTATAAAACTCGTAAACGGAGGGATTATTTGGCGCGAAAGGAAGCGCGTAAATCGAGAGACAAATGTATATGTGTGTACAAATATATACACACACGTGAAGATATCTTACGCATTGTAGACACTTGTTTAATTTATAAATATCAACAGCGCACTTTACTCGATCTCTCTTCCATGACAAGTGTACCTAATTATTTACTTACGGGTTTAACGAATCATCAAATCGCGTTATTTCCTTCCCTTTTGTCTGCCTCCTTCCCTTACTTCCCTCCCTCCCTGCCTCCTTTCTTTCTCTTTCTTTGTCTCTCTCATTATTTAGCTAATTCTTTAAACTAGCTCAAGTCCAGAGCGCATAATAAATATTTATGTATCCCTTTTTCCTTTTCTTCCTCTCCCCCTTTCTCACACACATCTTTCCTCTCTTCCCAAGTTTTTATATATCGTAACGGTAGGCGATAACGCTGTTAGACGTTTTAAGGTATATTTATTGGGCTGCTATGTGATTTGTTGGAAATTATTTTGAGAGAACTTTTTTAATTCGGAGAGCGAAAGTGCCCGGAGGTGCAGCTGCAACGCCGGCGGCCTTAGGAATAATTGCAATGCAATGCGATGCGATGCGATATTATGATATGATACGATACGACATGATTCAATGCGACGTATGTTGCGAACACGCGTTTGTATTTAACGCAACTATTTTGTGAGATTAGGTTTGTACAACAGCGTGTGGTAACAGACGGGAGCGATGGGCAAAGGACCAAAATGTATAATTCGCATTCGCCGATCTAAAATTTTCGTCTTATGATTGGAGTATTCACATCCATTTTGTATGCGACGCATTAATAAGCATCAAAGAGTCTCTCCTTTATCCACAACTTGGATGGAACGACTCTCGAGGCATCTTGTACTTGCAAGGGCATTGTTGTGATACCACAGATGCAGCTTCATTGAAACTTGAATAAAAAAAAGTAATGCGTTAACAAAACAATGTTTACTTATTTTCAAATAATATTTCAATTATATGTACTCTCGTCGCTTTTGTATTACTTTTGTATATTACGCGCAGACCCGCCATATTGGTCTTTCGTATTGTTGATTTACTATTTTAGAATATTATTGCGTGTATTGTGCGCTCACAGATTTAAAACGAGACAGTCACATTCACATTCTAGCAGATAACTGTTTCAGAATAGCAGGAACTCCGGAAAACACGTTTTCTTCTGTATGCATACAACCCAGATAGCACACTGAATTCACAAAGTATTCTTTAAGTTTTCTTTTTTCTGAATTGTAATTCTTTAGGAATTCGTAGAAGAATACAATAAGAGTGACAGAGGAAGTTACATGCACCATAAATCATTTTCCTGACAACTTCTTAAAGTATTCATCTCGAATTCAATAAATGTAAACTTTATGAATTCAAGGGGAATAGTGTTAGAACAAAGAAGATTACAAAATATTTACCCAATGTATGTACACATCTAATATGCAGTAACATTACACCATTATTATAATTTCTCACTCAACAGTGAGATACTCTCAATCGAAGCTCGTTGACAATCGGATGATTCTTCCGTTTCTTTTCTCGTCGTTCGATTCTTTCTTTTACACAATAGAACTATTGCACAAAATTAATTGCACATAACGTTACGCACACAAAATATTGCACGTGGTAACACGCTGCACAAGAACGTCCGGATGGCGCCCAGCCAGAAATAACTCGTCGATCGACGTCGAAACGATGTCGCGTCGACATCGAAACCGCCATATTGACGTCGATTTCTGACGAGTAATTTCTGACTGGACGGTTAGCGGATACTCGCGCATGACAAATAATTCCTCATAAATTCTTAAAGTATTCACAGTACTGAATCGCGAAGTATTCATTATAATGAACTTCAGAAGAATACTTCAAGGCGAATTGAGACTAATTCTTCAAAAATTCTTCAGATATTCATTTTTCTAATTCTGTATGTTTTCTTTAAAATGAATTCTCTATGAACTTATGTTCATCTTTGTGCTATCTGGGAAGGTGGCCCATTTTAAGTGACGCATTGATTTTTTGCGAAAACCAAGGCTTGTGTCAAGAAACGTTTCGAACAAAAGCTGCCTCATTCGAAGGGGGACATAAGAAGGTACCGTTGGTTTGACTTTGGGTGAACATGCCAAGGTCATATGGAGGTCAACTTTATTTTTTTTAAGAAAACCCCCCCCTATTTTTCAATAGTCATTCTTGCAGCTTATCTCAAGAGCTTTCCAAAACACTATAATAAAGTAGTTTTTTATCGGCTCTTTGGCCTTTTGATGCGAGTCCGGACTAAATGTAGACGAAATATCTGTCGATAAAATTGAATATATTTACAATTAGTCCAAACTCGCACCTGGGGGCGATGTCAGTAAGGGGCAAAATGTGTAGTGGTCTCGACTTGACCCGGACCTTTGGCGATCTGTTTATTAATCTGCGCCGGGACAATCTAGGGCAGTGATACGAATTTCAGGTCGCTGCCACATCACAGTATAACCAGTATGCCCACTCTCTGTCGGCACCTTTGATCTGGGCGTTCTCAATTTTCCGCCATGTTTTTGATCGCCCCAACAGTGTATCAACGGCTAAAAGTGCCTGGGCCCTTTTCAGGATCGTATCCAGGAAAGGCGCATACGAATTAGCGTACATTATTTATTGTAAATGGAAATGGCCTATGAAAAAAATGTTCTAATAAAAGTAGTTAATGTAATTACTTGCTCCAACGTATAAAAGTATTAACGCGTTATTCGTCAACACTGCAAATTTTTCAATGTCACACCGACTTTGCACTAACACACGTACAAAAATCCTGTGATTGGTCATAACTAGAACATGTCGGATGCGCAGTACGGATCGGCGCGAACTTGAAACAGAGCGAGTGGGCATACTGGTTATACTGTGGCCACATAGCCACAGCGGTAGTGGGGATGTGGGGACGGCTCCCATGCAGCTCGGTGGTCGCGACGAGCGTCGACCGGCACCATAGACTTATATATATAGACCCAGCGTTTTGTGAGTGGAGTTGTCCGCATCTTCTAAAGGACAGAACGATATAGAGGTAGGTGCTGTCTCCGTCACTCCGCCGGTCTGGAGGGGGAACGTCGAGGGGAACTAAGAGGCGCGCGCACTGCGTACGGCCGCCGTACACGGTGCGCGCGCCTCTTAGTTCCCCTCGA
>NW_011967049.1:26038-34098 GCF_000949405.1 Vollenhovia emeryi | reverse complement strand
CTACTTAACGCTACAATTCAAAAAAGTCCCCAAAGTAACTAGTTTGACGCTCAAAGTGAGCGTCAAGCGTCAGCATGAAAATGCACCTTTAAATCATTCAGTATCATAGATAGGAAATCAATTAAATTTTGAATCCGGCTAACTTCCATTTAATAAATATTTAATTAAAATTATCTGGATCACTCACAAACTTTTTTAATTGCACTACAAACGTCTTCATACGAAATACCAACGATTTCATATAAAAATTTTATCTAATTTATCTATTGCGCTAAGTATACGGTGGAAAAATAATTAATTAATTACAAACAAACGAATGACTCACAAACCTTTCTAATTGCACTAGAAACGTTTACATACGAAATACAAACGATTGCATATAGAAATTATTTAAAAATACATTCAGTCGGCGTCAAGTATGAGCGAATCCTGGGGCTCGAATCTTGAATTTATATTCGAAGGAGAAATGCGGAGTCTACAATGCGAGTCGCAGAGTCGTAGTTGTAAGAAAAATCGACTATGATTGGTCAATTCTTATGTGTTTAACGAAATTGACCAATCGCAGTCGGTTATTTTTACGACTACGACTCGCATTGTAGACCCCGCAAAACGTATGCGAAGATTCTGCTCTTACAGAAAAGTTGCAAGTTGATTGGCTATTCGCGTGGCCTTTAACCAATCGACTTTCAACTTTTTTGTCAGAGCAGAATTTTCGTATACGTTTCTGCTTCGAATGAATTCAAGAATCGGACCCCTGTTTGCCCCAATGACCAATACCGTCATTTTATTTACGATTTAAGTGACGGTATTGGGGCAAGCAAGAGCATATCGGGGCACGCGACACGAACAGACTCGTGGTATAGACCCAGCCAGTCACATAGTCGATGACGTAGCCGCGCGTGCGCATTAGTATGCGACCTGTTTACTTCACCATCTCTCAACACCGCTCAATGTGTGGTGTAGAGCTTGCTGATCACGCCAGCGGATATTCCGCCATCGTCGTCACCTCGTTCACTCGCACTCTCCGCCATTTTCCTCCGTCGGTGGTGTGTGCGGATACAGTCCCGAGCAGAGTGACCATTTCATTGCAATCTGTCGGAGAGGATCCCACTGTGTTTTATCACGAAGATCAAGGACGCGTAACATTCGGAAGGGAAGAATGAGCTACGGCAGGCCGCCGCCCCGCATCGACGGGATGGTTTCTCTGAAGGTCGACAATCTCACGTACAGAACGACGCCGGAAGACCTGAGACGCGTGTTCGAGCGATGCGGCGAGGTCGGCGACATTTACATCCCCAGGGACCGCTTCACGCGTGAGAGCCGTGGCTTCGCGTTCGTCAGGTGAATCCCGCTACGTTATATGGCGTCCACGCCGTGTGCGCCGTGTGCTCCGCCACGTCCGCTGGGCAATACGTTCAATTGACCGCTTTCATGGGTGATGTTGCGGATCGACGCCAACGATACGCTGACGTCACGACGCGAGCGCGCGCCAGTTCGGTACTTTCGCGTCTGGAATGCCATCCCGCTATGCATTTTTCGCCGCGATCATTTTTTTTCACGACGCGACGTGAAAAAACGGTAGATTGTTAATGTGGAGGCGACGCTGCCGGCAAACCTCGCCGATTTCGTGGAAATGACCGAATCGGCACGAGAGAATTTATTGTTCCGGGCTTATTTTTATGCAGTCCAACTTGCTGGATAAACTCGCTATTGCTCGTAGAATGCAAATTGTTCCCCGTTTCGGAATATATAGAGCTTTCGAGATTTTTTATCTCTGCCCAGATATTAATGAAACATATGTAAAACGGGAAATCCCTACTTTGCAAAGTACTACAGTACTTAATCTTACAATTTGTAGAGTTTTGACGTAAACAGTCGCGATTTTATAAAAGTTTAATTTATATAATTAAACAAGAGTCAAGCTGGTATTTGCAAAGTAACGCGGTGATGTGCGCTTTGATATATGAGCGATAATCGTGAATCAAAGTAAAATATAATTTCTTATTTTCTAATGAAGATTAATGAAGCTTACGTTCTATACTTTGAGAGTAACAATTTTTATGACTAATGAAATGAGTTTGTTTCCAGGTGACATTATTCAAGCAGCATGAAAAGAATTTTTCCCCGCAGACTTTGTTTCTTATTGTTAGATACATTTCTGGAGATACGTGAAATGATACACGTATCATTTTGAAAAAAATCTTATGACGTGTACATACAATCATTGTTACGTGCAGACTTATTGCAGTCTTGTTTCAGTAAAATTATCGCGACCACAATAGATTAAAAAAAACAGAGTAATAATTTTTTTGAGCATATTCATACATTTCAGAAATTGCCACGTAGGCCGGCATTTATAGTTCGTTCTTATTTCAAGACTATCTTAATGGCTTAGGCTGGTATTACATTTGTCGTACGATAAATTTTTCAAGCGTGTTGATTGGCTGCAAGATAGACTAGTTCTCGAGAAATTTTCTAGCTTGTAGCCAATCGACGCCAGGGCCGTGCAAAGGGGGGATGCGGCGGATGCACCGCACCAGGGCCCCCAATGTTAAGGGGCCCCGAGATTCGGTTAAGATATATAAGATAACTATTATTTATTTTGTATATACTACAAAGCGCGCTTCATGCGCAATTTTTTAATACACCATTAACTTTTACACATTATTTACATAATTAACCTTTCGAGACATACAAGTGTGTCTAAATATGTAATAACGTACCTTGAGCCTTGAGATGCTAATACTGCTCTCTGGCCGGTATTCATGTTCAACAGTAATTCATTCTTATTTGAGGTGAAATTTTCACTCTAAGATAAAAAGTGAAGAATTTCACTCCTATTTTTAAAATGAAGTCGTTAGCACTCCGTGATTTACTCCAACTTAAAGTACGGCATTCCGCCGCTAGATGACCGCTGAACTCTTAAGTAAGATCACGATAGCCCGGCATATAAAGGACTCCGGGACTCACGGGCCGGGGCGGTTCTCCCTCGACAAGCAGCAGAATAAGCGAAACTGTCACATAAAGTATAGATTTTCAGTACTAGCTGTGAATGTTAGAATACAGCCTTTATATGCGATGATCATAGTGAACAAACAATAGCGAAGCTAATAACGGCGCTCTTTCAAAAAGTGAAATTGCACTCCGGTCGGACTGGCAGTATTTTTATTATTTCTTCGAGTGAAATCTCACTCAAAAAAATTCAGAGAGTCAGATCTCATATTTAAAATCGTCTTTAGATATTCCGTAGCCAATAAAATGTTCCATAAACTCAAGACGGTCTTAAATACAGGGTTGGGAAAGTTACTTTATAAAAGTAACTAGTTACAGTTACAGTTTTTTCGCTAACAATGTAACTAATTACAGTTACAAGTTACCAATTCTGAAAAGTAACGCGTTACTGTTACAGTTACTCGAAAAGTAACGAATCGTTACTTTGCAGTTACTCCCTTGCAATAGAAATAATAATATTGAATCTGCATCTGAATTGTAAAGCGGCGACTCTAGCGGAAAAAATTTATATAAATAACTACAAAAAATTGACTTGAAATAGAAATTTGTAGAAATTTTTATATCTTCGTTGAAACATTTATTTCTTTGTAAAAATATTTATAAAATAGTATCACAAATTACAATGTTCTCAAATCAAGAAATTATTGCAAGTAGTATTTTATGAAAATGCACAATTTTGTAAAAATTAGTACAAAACTGTACTAGTTTCAAAAATTTGAGAAACAACGAAATCTTAAAGAATTAAAACATCTGCTTACTTGTAGAATATTACAAAAATTAACAAAAGTGTTCCAATTCTAGCATTTTTATGTTGATTTTTATAACACTTAAATTTACGTAGAATTTCTTAGATTCTGGCAGTTATATTTAATTTTTTTTTGTAGAATTTTGTAGAATTATTTCCGGCAGGGGATAGAGGCATTTATGCGCAAATGCAAGACCTAATGCGATCTGTGGAGGTTGAAAATATATATAAAGTAACTATTAAATTAGTTACTAGTTATTGAAAAAATGTAACTGAGTTAAGTTACAGTTACAGATGTAGAGAAAGTAACGAAGTTAAGTTAGAGTTACTTCCCAACCCGGCTTAAATATAAGATCTGACCGTGAATACCGGCCAGTGTGTTGTAAAGTCGCAGAGTTACATTAGCATTTTAAGATATTACTTAAAACGATCTTGAAATGGAATGGCCTGTGAATACCGGTGATTGATTTACAACATTCAAACTGCAAACCCGGCCATAAAATGTCAGTTTTATAAAATTGGAATGTTTGCGTTTATATTGTAAGATAAATTTCTTTGATGTCTTTGATGATGATATTATTTTTTATCTTTTCAACTCCTTCGATATTTCAACCCAAATTCAAAAGCGAGGGACAAACCGCCGAGGGTATTGTGGCGTACAGATTTTGGGCATTACTAAGCATTTAATACATCTCATTTTTTGGACATTAGTGGGTGTTAATTGGCCTTGCTGGGGCATTATAAAGAATTACGTTCCGTCATCTCTCCAACGAGGTTCTCTTTTACAAAGTTTGACACTAACATGAGCTTCTCAAGTCAACCGTTACTGAATCCGTTGCATCTAAGTTATACACTAAATTATACTAAATCTACTATTTATTACACAAATCTAAGCGTTTGATTATCACAGTTTTTTCTCGCTTGAAAAGGACCAAAACCCATGGTCGAAACGTAGCGAGTTTGGAATATTAAAATAGCCAGATACGGTAAAAAAAACTTGAAGTTATTATAAAGAATCTAAAAAGATAAAATACGATAAGATAAAGTAATGCCCACTGGGCATTAGTGGGCATTGGTGTACATGATTTTGGTCAGCGGTTTAAAAGTGCTTACAATTCAGTTGGCTACTTTAATTTTTGAGATGTCGTTTATCCTATAAATGATGTATAGTAGCAATTTTTTACTAAAAACGTGAATTTAATCTCTTTATTGATTCCGACTACATAAATCTGCAAAAAGAAGTACGAACCCATTTAAAAAAGCGATGGTGATTAACTTGAAAGGGTCAAGAGTAAAAAGTCTTTTTAGATGTGCTTCGTTGCACTAAAAATCATGTAAATTTCTCTTGTCACATTTTCTCGTAGTTTTTGCCCAGTTGCGAGACATTTGTCCGAATATGCACAGACACTCTGTATATTAAGAAAATAATGAAGTGCTGAAAATATTGAGGCGCAAATCGGAGTTCTTCATATTTATATTTCTTGGCAGATTTTATGACAAGCGCGACGCCGAGGACGCATTAGATGCCATGGACGGACGGCTGTTGGATGGCAGGGAGCTCCGAGTCCAAATGGCGCGATACGGACGTCCAACATCTCCGCATCGTAGTCGTGGAAGTCGTCGTCGTGGAAGGTACGTTTTTCACTTTCAGAACGTTGATGTATTAGTAGAACGAGAGATGGAACGAGTGGATTATCAATTGTCCATCGCGCAGACACATTTCGTTTATAACAAGTTTACACCTAAATGCGTTCGCAGATCACGAAGCAGAAGCAGAGACCGCAGGCGTTCGCGATCTCGATCTCGCAGCAGGTCGCGTAGCCGCGACAGAGATCGCCGGCGCTCTTACAGCCGTAGCCGCAGTCGCTCCCGTTCGGACAGCAAGAGCTCGCGCGGGAAGTCACGTTCGCGCAGCAAGTCTCAGGACAGGCAGAAAGACAGTCGTTCCAAGTCTAGGTAAGAGCTACGTCAATTAATCCCAATCAAAATGATCGAGCGCGAAACCGTTTTCTTCTCACGCGAGTGATCTATTTGTCACGTATGTTTCCAGGGACTGAGCTGATTGAAGAGTGTGCGAGAGGATAAGAATGAGTGCGCGCGTATCCAACGAATGCCGAATAATCTATGTTGAGATTGAAAGAAAAAAAAGGTATTCCATTACCCTCTATAGCAACACTCGCACGCTTCTTCACGTTCTTCTATCATTTGAATACATACAACGTTAAACAGATCTATATATATTTGAATCGATACTACGTGTTTCGTCAATTTGGATACGTGATTAGTTTCTCTATAACATGAATATTCCCTTTTTTCTTATGTGCTTCTCTTTTATTCACACCGTATACATAACTTCGATAATTATCTTTCCTCCTGTTTCGCGATTAAACAGATTGAAATTTGATTTTTGCTCCGCGTGATGATCTAGATTTGGATTGTTCTTCATATTTCAATAAGGAAGTCTAGTTGATAAATTTTATGGAATAAGACTTTATGTATTACGTTTCACGAATCTATTAACCTATATGTATCATTTGCTATATTTTTCATCGGCGGAGATTAATATTACAAAAGTGGAAGCAAAGAGATCCTTACGATGTTTTATTCTTCTACTTTCTGAAACTCATCTATTTGCCAGTATATTATAGTGTTATACTGGTGAAACTTGGTACACACTTTCAAATAATATTGACAAACATTATTTTTGGATACATATTGTAAGCGACGTGCTCACTTTATAAGTGAATCTTTTCAACGAAGATTCGAAATCCGAGAAATCAATGTAAAAGAATTGTATTATTTAGATACAAATTTTGCAACTAATATCCGGTAAAATTAATAATCTTTTGCTTTCACTAATCAAATGTCAAGATTGTCGTTTTATAACATTGCTACTTTGTCTTATCAGACAAACAGTTGATTTAAAATAAAATGCAGAAAGTGTATAAATTTTTCTGCAACTTTTGAAAAAGGATAGATATTGATTCGATATGTTTATAATAATATAATAGTATTCTACATGAGAGATAAAATAAAGGTATAATTTCTGGAAAGTTTAAATTACAACTTTATCAAAGAATGGAAAAAAGATAATGTTCCATAATTCACAAATAATGTTTGTCAACAATTTCCTTAGGTGTGCGTACTAGGTTCAAGGGCAATCCTTTTAATAACTGAAAATGGATTCGAAGTTTTAGGTTTGTTTTCACGCACGACAATACAGTTCTAGAAGTAAGTTTTGCGTTTGATAGGCAATCGTTCATGTAAGTTTGCACATCGTAGATTCATTTGTAATAAAGCGCAGTGAATTGCTGAGAAGACAAAACTGTCTACGAAACCCTTGTTTTTCCTTTGTGGATTTTAATGTGGTTGATCCATTTAGGTTATTTACCAAAATGATTTTTTAATTAAAATATGCTAGGAAGAAAGTGTATCGTAAAGTAGCTTTTTAATACTTTAAAAGAATGCAAATCTTTCCCGGACATTATTAAAATAGCTGCCGTTGCTAATTCAGCTTTACTAACAAGAGACTAATAATATAAACTCTTATTAGTTTTGGGCAATGCGATTAGTTACAAAATATTTTCAGGTAAAATGAAAAGTAATAAAACTTTCCCATTGTACTAGACACAATTCGTTGAATGATATACAGGGTATCCCGTCACGAAATCGACAAACTTTGTGCGTTTCGTCATTTTAAGCAAACCAACTCCATATATGTACACCGTAGGACGATTAGACTTTAATCCTACGATATGGCTGGAATGCCAATGTTCTGAAGATATCGTAGAAACAAGAAATGCGAGAACTTCTAGTTGTTTGTTTCTGTCAAGTACTAGCAGAGTGTGCATTACTGTAACGTTATTGTTATGCTGCGACAAATGTGAGTAACGTCAATCTTTGTGTCAATGAAACGTGCATGAAAAGGTGTTACGGTGAAACGTCGGGTTTAAAGGAGAAATACACTAACATGTTATTCGTGTACGGTTTTCGCATTGAGAGACCTCGCAGGAGTCAAACCAGACATTTCACATTTTGTACGAAGTCTCTGGTATGATACATTGGCATTTCAATTCATATCTTGGAAATGAAGCCGAATCGATCCATGGTTTACATGAATCTTTTTGCTTGAAATGACGTGAAATACTCTTTTCCTTTTCCCTACATGCAACTTATTATGTACATTTGCAGTGTGTAAACAAGAGATTAATTTAAGGTCACGAAAATGTCGTCAATTTAAGGTTACAAACATTTTTCTATAAATATGCATATATACAGGGTGTTTCAGGGTTAAGTGTCCTAA
>NW_011967049.1:11013-20361 GCF_000949405.1 Vollenhovia emeryi | reverse complement strand
ACTAAAATGTTCTATTTCCGAAATAAAGGGGCTGTACGGGTGGTCTGAATCACCCTGTATACAAAATGTCGCAAAATTCATAATTGATCTTTGAAGGGGACAAAGAGGATAAAATTCTAAGACAGAAGTTCCTCTGCTTATTGTTCTCACTGATCATTATCCACTAATTGTAAGTTATTTAACAGTTAATTCAACCAATCTCGTGAACGCTGCAGTGCCGGCTGAAGCTGCGCGGAGACGTCACCCTTAATGCACGCACTTAAAATTAATGAGTAACATATCAATTTATTTAAAAATAAACCAAAAATAAAATAAAATATGCGGAGATACGGGCGCTTGCGGTATTGTTTGATTCGGATTGCGCGCACGGGATTGGTTGACTTAATTGTTAAATAACTCAGTTAATAATGATGGGAGAGAAAAGTAGCACAGAAACTTTTGTTTCAGAATTTTACCCTCTTTTTATCCCTTCAAAGATCAATACCTCCCCCCCTCCACGCGCGCGCACAGTTATGTGTATAAACTTTAAAAATTTTTTTTCACAGCCACATTAAATTATAATATCAAATATATATATATTATTTTTGAAAATTTTTTTTCGTATAATATACATCGAGATAAATTAACTCTTTCGTGTCACCTATGTTTTATAAGTATAGAGGATTTAAATGCATTAAAAAGTTCCATTTTTACTGTTCCAATAAAATACATATTTCGATTATTTTGACAATTTAATTTTAATACATTATTTTCTATATACTTTGATTGTATTGCTTACTTTGTTTAATATTGATCAACTTTCATTTGAAATAAACATTTTAATTGGCAATGAATAAATAATTGCAAATGAGAAAGGATAAATATGTAAGTTACCCCATATACCTCTTATACAGGGTGTCGGATTCGATTTGGACCACTCCAAAGATTATAGTAGATTGGATCAAACTGAGAAGAAAAGTTATATACCATTTTACAAAATCCGTAATTATTATCGCATAATTAAGAAAACCAATAAGTGCACGGAGGAGCGGAAGGCCAGACTCGGCAGACATGCAAAATGGTGTATTTGTTGACATCTCTCAAGATCCGATAGCGAGAGGTGGAGTCATGCATCAATCGATGAGAGACGGCGGCGAGCGGGCGAACGGCGCGCAGCGAGCGAACGCGCGACATATGACACTGCGCCGAAAAAGTTTTTCTGGTGGTAGGAGAATAATACACCATTTTGCATGTCTGCCGAGTCCGGCCTTCAGCTCCTCCGTGCACTTATTGGCTCAGACGTTTTTCTTAATTACGCGATAATAATTACGGATTTTGTAAAATGGTATATAACTTTTCTTCTCAGTTTGACCCAATCTACTATAATCTTTGGAGTGGTCCAAATCGAATCCGACACCCTGTAGAAGTCTTGTTTTGCATTTTCAAATCTTTTAATTGCCATATGCCAATGCATTTTATTCAGTAAAGGGTGACGATAAAATATCAAATTTTGAAAGGTCCAAAATATATACAAAAATAATTTCAAAGTATTTAATTTAGAAACCATATTGGAGTAGAGAGTCTACTAGCGAGACATTATTAGCTTATTTCTCAGTCTCGGACAATCGGCATACATCGGCTGAGAAAGGTTTAATACCTGGCGGCGCCACACATCAGACAAAAATAATTTAAAGAGATGGAGGTTCTTGAAAAATTTCCTCCCCCTGATATTTCTTTTGTGTCTTTCTTTCAGGTGAAAATGTCGACCTACTTATAGGTAGGTTATGAATTAATGTAAGTATTTCTCTATATAAAATATTTTATAGAAGTGACACATAAACTTTTATCCTATAGAGATAACGTGCAACGATGGATTGTGGAGATGTTCAAATATGTGCAAGTATGTTGCGAGGTATTCAATAAAATTTTATTTGCCCAATAGAGAAATAGACTTTTTATTCTCATCTCGATAATTTATGGTTACACTCGGCTATCTTTTACATTCTAATAATATTGTTAAATGAAGAAGCGAATAAAAGCTTCCTTTTCTTAAAAACAGAGTTTTTATTTCTCATGAGTGTAAGGAGAAGCATATACCTCTCCGGTAACAATTGTATGATGCCTCCCTTCCATAAGAAAATCCTGTAGCAAATCCTAGGGGGATGTATAGAGCATCAATTAACAAGTGGCACTCGGATTTGTACTTGCAATATCTTCCAACATTTGACATTCCAAGTAAAAAAAATATTAATAATGGCTACTATTTTGATTCCGCTGTATAAAAACTAGGAAAATGATAAATTGTTTTGACTTAACAAATCTTCCGAGGCTCTAAAGCAGGGTTCTTGTCTCTTCCATTAAAAAAAAGATGCCCTCCTTTTTTTTAATATCACTAACGTCATCTTCGCTTTTTAAATATTTTCATAAAACAGAACTACCTTTTTCCGAATCTTGTTCTAAATAAAATCTTTAAAATAGTATGTACATTATAATAAATAGTAGACTCGAAAAAATACAACTATTCAATGTTTAAAATCATACTTGTACAAGATTATGCAATGGAATATAAAAAGTAAAATGTTAGAAGTTGAGTTAACACAGATATAGAAATTATAGAGAGAATTTTTGTCTTCTGTAATAAAGTTTTACATATTTGATGATGATTATCATCAAATGCTTACTGTAAGTACACAATACGGATTTGGCAAATTTTGAAATTTAATCGTTTGTTTATAAAATACCGAATTTTAATAAAAATATTCAACTATTGTTATTTATACACTTATATATAAACAATTGTGATTTAATATTAAATTTTAGAAATTATATAACATTATAAAGAGTAAAAGGAATATTAAGATATCACATAAATAATTAGAAAAATTATAAAAAAATAATTGTAAAAACAATTATAAGAAACAAAAATTATAAAATTATAAAGTATTAAAAAATTTAAAAAATTAGTAAATAATAATTAAAAATTATTGATCTCTTGATTGATAGATTTCTATCAACAGTTTAATCAATAGTTTAAAGACTAAATAGCAATATCTGACTTCTTTTACTTCGCGTTGATGGGAACCTCTGCTTTAAAGCTAATATACTTGCGAGAAAATTTATTTTTTCTTGTGTTCTTCCATTTGATGTCGTTTAAGAAATTGAGTTTTAAGGACTCGTAAGACCAGATAAGCCACAAGCCCTAAGATATGTCCGGAGAAGTATAGACTTTTGTAAAAATGTATTATTTCCTGGAAGCCCAGTAATTGGAAGGGTACGCCAAGATACGCCATGCATGTAAGTTTAGACCACCAGAGGAAAAGTCCCCAGGCCTTCTTGCCCTGTATTTCATTAAAAAAAGAAACAATGGCATAAGTAACGTTGAGTCAACATCGTCAACATTCAAATAACATGTAAATCGCTATTTGCAATATCCTATTTGCTATATTGTATTTTATTTAGAGATATGTGTCTTTATTTTGAGGTATTTATATTTTTGAAAAACTTTAAGAATTATACAAATTCTGGAAGACTTACAAATCCGTTTTTTTCACACTGGTTGTAGAATTTAACACAGATGTCCTCAAAGGGTAGATAGAGAGGAACTTGACAGATGCAAAAGTAGTAGCCTGCAGCGTAACCATGCCACAGAGCGGATAAGGTCATCGTGGCGATGGTTCTCAAACCTTTATGAGGGAATCTTTTGTAAATGCACACAGCCATCCAGTATTGTATGCATGTATTCCACATTTTCATCGTGTGTCTGACAAATGGAGACGATTCCACTTCCCACACGTTCATATTGTATACTGTTTCGAAATCCTGCTCCTCTTTTTTTGTCCTCTCACGATCAAGCGACCTGAAAAATTACTTAAAATGTCGCTTGCTTGCATATTTCCTGTTTCTTGAGACTCTAGGAACATGTTGCGCCAGGATATCTGAAGTATCTGAACATCTGCGTATCAATGCCGAGGAACGGTAGGTATAGAATATATGTATAGTCCCTAAATTGACATATTTTAATGACAATTTTTTTTGTAAAACATTTTAAGACGAAAGTGTGGAAGTTATAATAATTTTCAAATGGAAAATATTAAAAAATAATGTAATTTTGTGCGCTCAAAGGTACTTTTATGAATCAAACATTTCTCATATTTTTATCGACCATTCTCACCGCGGAGACTTTACATAAACCAAATAAATATGATAATGTTAGCTGCTATCAGTATCGATATACACAGAGTCATCGAAAAGTATCGGACCCCCTAATGTCTTGAGTTAGAATGCATTTTGGAGGAAATGTCCAATAACAAAGTTGTATGGTTTCAAGCGGGGAATAAGATGATGACCTTGACCATGTCCTTCAAGGTCATTTCAAGGTCAACCTTATTTTTTTTAATGGAACCCCCTACATTTTATTGCATATTCTTATAGCTTATCTCGAGAGCTTTCCAAAACACTAATAAAACCTTCTTCATTAAGTACTTTTTGAGTTATAAAGGTTTGAAGTTAACATTTTCTTGACACAAAATGTAAAATATCTTGTAAAATATTATTTAGTTTTCGGTAATTATATTCCACGTCTCATTATTCCGCGCACAAAAATATTAAGGTTATGATTACTGAAAACTAAATATTTGAAAAGATATTTTACATTTTGTGTCAAAAAATTGTTCACTTTGCTATTGAACATTTTCTTCAAAATGCATTCTAACTGAAGATATTAGGGGGGTCCGATACTTTTCGATGACCCTGTATAACATGTTCCATCAATATTATATTAACCTTTTGATTACCCTTTGATTGATTCAGAATCGAAAAATTTAAATGCAGATTTTTAGATACTATGTTGGATCCGTCATTACGAAATTTATAATTTTGTAATCTTTAAACCTTTTCTATTTGAAAGCTACTAAAGCCTCAATATTTTTGTATTAAACTTTGTATCATAAATATTACAAAGAATTTATTACAAAGGCCACTAAAATATTTTTCATGAGTTTAAAGACAAAATATAACATGAATTTGTTTCATTGGCTATTAGAAAAATGGTCTGGTGAATATGAATATCGCAAAATGCAAAATACAAGAAAGAAAATTATCTTACAATTTTTCAACTGTTTTGTAATCACGCGGGCCAAGACCGGGTGTGGGTTGACAGCAAATCGGGTAAGCTCCTAGTCCTGACATTTGGCAAACGCATTCGGCCAGCGCCATGCCGATAAACATTCTCAGTCGAAAACCGGCGAATGTCGGGTACATATAAAAAAATCTATATAGGAAGCAGTGCTCTTCGAACATTATCGTTTGCGTGTACTGTAAATCAGAAAAGGAAATACATTAGCATTATCAGGATGATTATTATCCTATTTGCAATCGGAAAGTTCTGATCGTTTTCGATTTGCAATATCATGAAACACGAAACTCTGAAAGCTTGCTGTTAGTAATAATCCAAAGGAAACAAAAAAGTTAACATGATGTCAACTTGAAGTTATATTCTTTTCTGTTCTCCTTTGGAATGCGGTAAAATCCAAATTGTTCTTTATGTAGAATTATTTGGACGGAGGTTGTAAGGTAATCCTTCGATGAGGGAAATGACGCCTGAAGGATGAGGGAAAAATTCCATTGTGGCCCTCTTGGTTGCTCACCTTTTGCATACATATAAAGTACGACATATTCATTGGTATGGTTTTAACCAAGGCATTGCTAAGATACCTTAAGATTATATATTTCATAAATGAATATATAATCGTACCGTTATTTCATGTAATTTTCATGTAATTGAGGACAATCTGTTATTCGGTAGGGCGGGGAATTTGTCTATTTTTCAGAGGGCCTTTTAGGAGTCTAGCCATTCTGCATCCATCTAATGGTTTATTAAGGGTGCATTCCGTTTCACACACGATGCACATGATGCATCATTTGTACCCTTGTTATTCACCAAATGTTAGAGAAGGATAAACGATGCATCATGCATATGCGTGAAACGGAACGCATCCTAAACCATCAAGTGAAATACCAAGCATCGTTCTGGAGTCACGTTGATAATATATTATTCCTACTTCATATTCACTTTCGGTGAAATAGAGTAGACAAAGAGATGAGTATTGAATGTGGATCTGGGTAATTTAATAGGAAGAACTCGGTAAGCGGAAAATCCTGATCTAATTCTCACTCGTTATTTTTCTCGCCCGAAAGTTGTTACACGACCCGTTTTAGTGCCTACACCTATTTATTGCTATGGATTCGTTGATCAATGGAATTCTTCCTTTCCTCGCAAGCTTCAATCCCGTGGAAACATGTTCCGTCCAGATATTTCTATGTTCATGATTCCAATCATCGCGTTTTGGCTTTTTACGATACAATGTAATGAACATTACGTCGCTGGGAAAGAACTGATTTATCGCTAGAAACAGCACGATGAACGCCGCAATCTGTTTAAGTTTATAATAGGTGAGTGGCCACGGATCGACGTAGTCGGAAAACGGTCTGTGCAGAGAATCCCAGTACGTCCTGTAACGATAATATGGACCTGGAAAAATCGAGATTCTTGACTATTTACACATTTATTGCAATTTCACGTTTACATACGTCGTATCTTACCTGTTAGTACGCCCATATAACCGAAGCTATAATGTATCACGTCCATGAAATTAATTTTCTTGAGCGCGTCAGAATTTGCTCCCTGAACGTCGTCGGCTGGTGCCGTGGCCGCCGAGTTAATCTCGAACGCTAGTCCAGGTAGCTTTAAGGTAAGAATCATCACGACGAGATTCGTGTGAGTTGGCGGGCTCGGTAAACCGAAATAGTCACCCAATCGAAAGATCACCAGTAAGTAGAAAAAGGAGAAATACAGACTGACCAAGTGACACTTTCTGCAAGATCAAAATCTATCGAATCTATCCTGTGGCTAATACACAATTACACAGTACTCCGGATTCGGGGAAAACCTGATTAAGTTTCCCATGTTTTCTGAAAAATTAATGTAAAGATTGTAAATTTTCCATCTCGTGAAAACGTGCTCGTATATGAGAAGTTTGTAAAATAAATGCTATCGCTACTGAGATTGGTCATAGTTTTCCTTCATTCCGGATTACCATTTATTACACTTAATTGAACTAAATACAATTAATGTTCCATTTTCGAGTATATCCCACCGATTGACAGAATTCCACTTCAATATGTATTTCAGAATTATTTTAAATATATTGACATTCATTAAATATAACATTGTTACACATTGTACAATGATGTAATCGATCGTATTAATTCGCTCATTGTAGATGTTCTGAGCAAATTGCGAAATCTCTCACGTCGGTTAACAAACTAAAAAGAAACAATGAAATTGTAACATGCTTATCAAAGTTTGCGCCGAATACTGGAACTGAAAACTCAGGATGAATAGCTGGAAAACTGATGGTTCAATAAATAATATGCTCTATGAAGGAAATTTTTAACATCTTTATTTAATTTTTTTTCCAAATTTTACAATATAAAACACGACATTAATTTTAGAGTATTCGTCGTATGTATTGCATAGTCCTACGTATGGTAGTTCTGTGAAATTTAATTTATACATTGTTAGTTTCCGTGCGTATTCTAAGTTGAAAAATTTAATAGTTTTTTTATCACATTTTAATATAAAAATCAAACATAAAGTACCTAATTTGTATAAATATCCATTGTTATATTTGGTGCAATTTGTTGATATTACTTTTGCGGAAAAATTATTTTTATAGATTAAAGTTGTTTCATACAAGAGTTTTTTTTTAATGCGTTCTTTGGGCGCGTGCGTGGTGTCTTTTTGTAGCTCTTTTAAAGGTTATTTTGTTATGATAAAGAATACATTTTCATATTTTTCTTATTATCTTTAATATTTTATTCGTTATTTACAACATTTCAACCACATGTAATTATTTTAAATTTAAAATAAACATTTAATGGAAATTAAATTATTATAAAGTAAATACACTCCAAAAAAAGTGGTATACCTAAAATTTGTCAAAAAATCACCAAACTTCGAATGACGATAACTACGCGAGTAATAATGATAGAAAGGTTTTTCAAAAAGAAATTAAAGCTTGAAATCTCTGCTTTAAGAATCGATTCATCAGTTTTGCGAGATAATTTTTTTCAAAATGGCAGATGACAAAACGAGAGCATGCGAAATTAAAAAATTTTCGTCCGAGTTTACAACGATCCATGGCAAGAGACAAGTGTTGTAACTTAATGGGATTAAAAGCATGCGATAGTACAGAGTCTCCTCTTCAAAATGCTTTTTTATCGTTTTAATCGTTTCGATACGGTAATTTTTCGCTGAGATATGTGCATTTGAATAAAAATGCCGGTTTTTACTTTGAATGCGCATATCTCATCGAAAAATCATCATATCGAAACGAGTAAAAAAGCATTTTGAAGGGCAGACTCTGCACTATTGCATGGTTTTGATCCCATTAAGTTACAACACTTGTCTCTTGCCATGAATCGTCGCAAACTCGGACGAAAATTTTTCAATTTCGCATACTCTCGTTTTGTCATCTGCCATTTTGAAAAAAATTATCTCGCAAAACTCTGATGAATCGATTCTTAAAGCAGAGATTTCAAGCTTTAATTTCTTTTTGAAAAACCTTTCTATCATTATTACTCGCGTAGTTATCGTCATTCGAAGTTTGGTGATTTTTTGACAAATTTTAGGTGTACCGCTTTTTTGGAGTGAGTGTATTAATTAAATATTAAATATTTTGAAAGTTGCTGAAAACATAGAATTTTCTTAATGTTTATGGAATTGAAAACTTTGTCGTACGAGAAAATTTTTAAACGTGTTGATTGGCTACAAGCTGGAAAATTTCTAGATTAACTTTAATCTCGATTCAACTTGCTTTATATCTTTTTCTAGTTTTACGAATTAGGAAAAGATAAGAAGTAAGTTAAACCGAGATTAGAGTTAATCTGCGT
This sequence comes from Vollenhovia emeryi, assembly GCF_000949405.1. Classification (NCBI taxonomy): domain Eukaryota; kingdom Metazoa; phylum Arthropoda; class Insecta; order Hymenoptera; family Formicidae; genus Vollenhovia; species Vollenhovia emeryi. Next base: position 11,430 of record NW_011967049.1, on the reverse strand, counting down.
TGGTTATAGAAACGGGCATTAGACTAACAAATAAATAAATATATTACTTCCAAAATAAAGTTTTATTATATTTTATCTAAAAATTTAATCAAAGAAATTGTTTGCGTTCTCTCTGATGTAAAAGATGTAAAAATAATTGTTTATATTGGAATTTCAAGATTTGTGCCTCGACTCGTGTTACGAAAAATAGCTCGATGACTGAACGAACAAAGGTATCTAAGAAGACTTATCGAATGATCGAGTTATGTAATGCCAAGTCCTGCTTGATTTACTCCTAATGTATTGCATTATGCCATGTATATTCTTGATCGATTCTTACTATCTGTTTGCTATTAGATTATGCTAGCAAATTTTGCGGTTTTTAACGCTAATTTATTCTCATTTTATGAGCAGCAAGTTTTACAAACAAAACACAAG
>NW_011967049.1:0-1685 GCF_000949405.1 Vollenhovia emeryi | reverse complement strand
AACGGAACACACCCTATGTATATGTATATGTATATATGTATGTATGCAAGTATGTACAGATAACCTCGTTTATTTCGCCGGCTAGGTTAGGATTTAGTAGAATCGGCTTTACGTATCTCACGTGTATTACGTATTTTATATTATGAATACAATCAAGTTATAATAAACATTTGAGGTAAAAATGGAGGAACAAAGAAAGCGAGTTGAAGATCATATGACCACGATGGTCGAAGAGATTGATAAGACATATTTACGGAAAATGCAGGTATTTCTATTGAATTTCAGGTTATATATTAACTAACTCTAGTATGCGTATATATAATATACATTTATGTTTTTTATATATTTACAGAAACAAAGTGTATATACTATTTCAGGATCTGTCTATGCATGTGTATACACAGGTCATGAAATAGTTGTGTATGTGTGTAAAATTGATAAAGTAATGTTTAATTTTAGAGAGATATGCACAAGTGTGCAGCACAATGTTGCGAAAATGAAACATACAGCATACAAAAAGTACATAACTGTGTGGAGAATTGTAGTTCCTCTTTGAATAAAGCACAACATTACGTTCAGGGAGAGTTTGAACGAGTACAGGTAATCGATTTGTTAAATTATTTTTATGATGGTGTATTTTGTAAATTTTGTTTAGAAAACATGAAAAGGCCGCAAACGTACACAATCTATCAAGATTACATTATAAAAATATTGAACAGGGTAGAGTAAGATTGCTTGTGACATTTTTGGAAATTGTGTATATCTGTTAAGTTATTGACTCTATCGGTCACATCGTTCAAAACAGCAGTTTTTAATCCTTTAGAAACTCCATGCTTTTTCCTTTATTCATGTACAACAACAGTGTACAAACACCTGAACAAAGTGATGCAAGTGTCACAACTAATCCATCCCGATAAAAAATTTTTCATGCATAAGCATGTATAAATATATACATATAATAGAAGTGAGGCGGGTATTACATAACACCATGTAGAATTCTATAAAATTATATGTCAAATATATCCATATTTTTACATGCGTATTTCTATATAAGTCTTTATAATCCTATATAATTCTACACTGCTCAAAAGAAATATGGCATAGAAAAATTTTATGCAAAAATTGGTCAACTTTGACTGACGATAACTCCGCGAAAAATCATCGTAAAATTATGTTCTTTTTTTTAAATTAAAGCTTGAAATCTCTACTTTAAGATACTATAGTTATTTTTTAGGTGTGATGCATCCCTACCACTGTAACACCTTAAATGTGAGGGCATGTTTGTTATATTGAAAATTGCAAAGTTTGACGCAGTGCATAGGCTAGGTACATTTTTCTTCGGGGATACTGTTTGCAGGAACATAAAGTACAAACCTTCCTCTTCAATTTAAAAAAAAAAGCGAGTCGCTACCATTTTTTTTCGCAAGGACACAGTACTTTAAAGTAACCCTTGCATTATTGGCATATACCGCCGGTATTAGCATTACCCGATGTGCACTCCTGAAAAGAGCCGTTTGTGTGTGTGTGTGTCTGTGTCTGTGTGTGTGTGTGCGCGTGCGTGTGCGTGTGCGTGTGCGTGTGTGCGCGTGTGTGTAGAATGACTCATTTTTGAGGTGCTTGATTAAAGTGAGTCCCCTATTGCCTCTCACTTGTGTGTGTGTGTGTGTGTGTTAAAATTTAAAAAA
>NW_011967048.1:234701-241660 GCF_000949405.1 Vollenhovia emeryi | reverse complement strand
ATATTCCAAAGATTATGTTCTATACGATTAAAGTAATACTTTACGATTAAAGTAAATACCTCACTTTTGCAAAATATTACTGTTTTGTACACGTTTTTTTATAGTTGGCCATATTATCCACCCCAAGTTTAATATGGCCAAAACGCATACTTTCAGATTCTTTTTTTTCTTCGAATATGGATAGATTTTAATTGATCAAAACATTTTGTCATCAAAGCTTATTAAATACACTAGAATTTCAGAAAGTTACAAAATAAAAAACCAGCGGTTTGAAAATTATGACCTCAAATCAAAACTATGGCCATAATACCCGCCTTTACTCTATATGTTGAATAAATTAGATACACGTAGATAAGGCAAATGTTTCGAACATTCAACAGAACATAGTCTTTTACTATTTTTCAAATATAAATAATCATTAACCTAAATTAGACTAATAAAATTCTTAACCCTGCAACGGGACTCGTGGGTTATTCGTGTCCTCGGTGTTTTGAAAATGTGAATTCCTGGGAAAACAGTTAGGCTCGGGCTCTTTGTTTTGGTATGTAAAAAAAGTTTGGGGTGGGGATGGAATGTGGCCGCCAGCGCGACGGAATCCACCAGTGTACCTACGACTGGCAGCGAGAACAAATCTCCGAAAGACACGAGTGACCCATGAGTCCTACTAACGTATGTAAAATCCGTTTAAAAAAAGTTTTTTTTACAAATATGTTTCTTAACTCGTAATATAAATGTTTTTAAAGGTTTGAAGTCGATAAGTGCGAAAATGAGTCTAAAATATGAAAATATGAGTAAAATATGAGTCTAAAATAGCGACAGAATGCCAAAAAGAAAAAGGTGTCACTTCTGCCCAACCAAAACAGACAGGAAAACGTTCTTCTGCTGTTATAAATGCAAAGAACCGGTTTGTGACGATCATCGACTTGCATGCTGTCCAGAATGCTCGTAAAATTTCAAATGATGTAATATTATGTTATTAATTATGTAATTTTATGTTAATTTCATATAAATGCCAATACTTGACAACTTACCTACAGAGTTTTTCATTTCAATCATCCATATCTTATATTTTTCAGTATTAGGTTCCATAAGCCACCATTAGAAGATAAGCGATATTCAACTCTCAAAATAAATACCCTTTTTTAAAAACTGGAACTTTCCTATATTTTTTTCTTAAAGTACCTACCCTTAAGTAAAAAGTCCTAGCAGGATTTTTTTTATAAACTAATTAACAAAAGTTATGAATTTTATAAATTTACTCCGATTTTTTCCATTTGCCTTTGTTCAAAATCAAAATTTTTAATGACAAAATAATCTTTATGATGTTTTTATTGTTGTGATTGATAAATAAGATGTCAAGGAACATCTATGAATTTTTTCAGAATTATTTGTTTACTTTAAGGTTATTTAAATCATCGCGGACATCAATGACCCATGAGTCCCGTTACTGCCCGAGCAGAAATAAAATCGGGTATGCCTTGTGTGTGGTCAGGGCCTGATAGGGAGGAAGTAAGGAATGCCCTAATAAGGAATTCCTGATATGTGCCTGATCCGATCCTTAACAGAGTACCCTATTCAAACATTTTTAAGATATAGTACTGACTAGATGGATGTTCTAGTTAGTCACTAGCTTGTGACTGGCTAATAGATGGCGCTGAAAACCTTTAAAAAGTTGGCTAGCTATTGTCTAGCCACTAACACGTAAAAATTGGTTTGCATCCGAAAAGTGAGGTTATGCGACTAACCAATTTTTACGTGTTAGTAGCTAGACAATAGCTAGCCAACTTTTTAGCGCCATCTATTCCTTTGTTTACTGGGCAGCGACTGGACAGGCACTAGATATAGCACTGGATATAACCTGACGCGGCGTTTACAATGAGATTTTAAAACGTTTGAGGTTCCAGAAATTAACAAATTACAGTCGATTATTCTCCTCACACTCGACTGATTGATCAATTTCTTAAATCTTACGCCTTAAAATCTCATTGTAGACGCCGTGTGATGTCGGACAGCGGTTCCGATATACCTGTAGTAGATAGCATAAAGCTAGATACAAGAATATGAGTGGCCGAGGACATAAGATAGAAGACTGAAGAGCTGATGATCCCAGGTTCGAATCCAGCAGTGGTAAAACAAATTTTTCACATATGATGTTTTTTAAGTATAAGATAACATTAAGAGAGATTAGAAGGTACTACTCTACTGATGTAGAGAGAATGAAAATATCTTAACAAATAAAAAATCTATTCCCAATTTTTTTTGCCTTATAAGGCGCAACAAGGGGCAATCATGAGGTCCTGATAAGGTCCTGATGAGGAAAGTCTGATCAGGCAATTTTAATTCTCGACGTTACATTTGTGGACAGGGCCCTAGCAGGGCTGCCTGATGAGTGCCTGAACAGGCATTAAGGCATCCTTATTTGGCCCCTACCAGGACCTTACTAAAATTTCTGCTCGGGTGGAGGTCGAAAAACCGAGTCCCGTTGCAGGGTTAAAAATTGCTCGTGGATGTATCAAAACTAAGTAATAATTTATATATGTAATTTTTTGTACTTTCCCTTCCAATTACGCGTGATATTCTTCTCGACAAATCACCGTAGAAATTAACGATATGATTACGGATCGCGCGACAATAACTTAAACGTGACTGATAAATGTTAATAATTCTCGGACACGATCGCGTTGCGTAGACGATCAAAATTCTCGTAATAAATGATCGCGTTACGAGGAGCGACACGAAGTCACACGAATTACGGACGATAATTGCTTCTTTAATCGATGCTCGTATTTGGACACATTTCTTATCGTAACTGAATTGAATCTTCCTACGTGAGTTATTAACATTTATCAATCGTGTTTAATAGCGTTTTTCATTGGGCAGAACTGAGTGCGCACTGAGAACTCGTGAAATGCAAGACGGTAGGTACTGCCCAAGTGTACCGCTAGTGCAAGTTTCTTGCACGCCGAATGAAACACTCGCGGCTTGGTTCAGTGCATGACATTAGCGTATTTTTGCGGCTCTTTGGTAACCAGTCTTTCAAAATGAATATTATACAATTTAAAATAAACACGAAAAAAGTAGAATTAAAATTTCAAGATGGTGAAGAAGAAATATACGAAAGTCAAGTATTACGTTTATTCTTTGCTCGTCAATTCGCGCCGCCATATCTTGCACGAAACCGACACCGTCACTTGGAGCTCGTGCCAGATTTCTGCATGCAATGTGCAAAATTCAGCACATAGAATTACCAACAAAACTGCGCGCACGATCTTCGTACGCACTGAAATCCGTAATGAAACAAACAGTTCGCAAATAGTGTGCACTCAGTGCGCACTAGTTCTGCCAATGAAAAACGCTATAGTTATTGTCGCAATCCGTAATCATTTTTAAGATACATCTACTTATACATACTTATACATAACTGATGGTTTCCTCGCCAGTGACAAATTACAAAGAAATAATATTACTTACCATAATTAGAACTGGTAGAAACTTTATTTCTTACATTTAAAATTATTCAATATTATAAAAGGGAAACTACCGATGGAATTTTACCTCTTCTTTCAACAGGAGTAACTAAATTTCGGCTAAAACTTCCAAGTTAATAAATATTTAATTAAAATTGTCTGGATTACTCACACTTTTTAATACACACTTCATAATTCTTCATACAAAATACAAACGATTCCATATAAAAACTTTCTTTTCCTGTTCCGGCGAAGTGCTGCGTGGAAAAATAATTAATTAATTACAAATGAACGAATGACTCACAAATCTTTCCAATTGCTTTCCAAACGTCTTCACACGAAATACAAACGATTGCGTATAGTAGTTATTTAGAAATATATTTATTTCCGGTGAAGTGAGCAAATCTTTAGATATGCACATTTAGGGCCAATTTCATAAACATCGGTTAACTGTTAACCAGAGTTCAGTCAACGCCCTATCTTTTTCTATCTTGTTCTCTAAGAAGAGACAGAGGATCAGTTAACCTTCGGTTAGCAGTTAACCGACGTTTGTGAAACTGGCTCTTAAAAGACGACTTAAAGACGTCTTGAAAATGTCTTTTAGACATATATGTTGTTTGGGTTGTTTTTCCGTGTAACGTGATACGAGGATGGTATCTGCGATCTGTGGAATAGCCTTTGAAAGGGGAATAAGATAGGATTTCAAACCGCGAGATACGCAGACGGAACAGACGAACGTATATACGTTCCTTACGGGAGCTCAATCGCCGAGTCCCCATGCTCTTGCGAGCAGATGAGATCCTGTTGATGTTGTTGTCGTCGGGGGCTCGCCATTCCTGCCCGTTTCGGTTAAAAGGGATCGTTATTGAACGGCTTATGAAAACGAAGGGGAGAACGAAACGCACGGCCGCACGTATAATAACAATAATGATAAAACGGTGGGAAAAAGGAGAACGGAAGTGTGCTCCGAGGCCACGTGGTATCCTGATACAAGTTTCATTCAAAAGATGGTACCACGGACCACGCCCAATTAACGCGTTCCTTGCGGCTCGAAAGAGACCGTCGATGCGTCGTAAATAGACGTCAAGCAGGGCCGTTCGTTATTTCCACGAGACGTAAATTGCAATTAATGCAATATAATTATTATGCCATGTATGCCTGTTATATGAAATGTCGCTGACCAAATAAACCAAACGAGAGAATACACAAAACAACGGCCGCGTTCGGCGGAAGAAGTTGCCTTCCAACTGTTGTAAAAATTGTGAATCTGATTGGCGTGTGCTTTTAATTATGACGGAATCTAAGAGTGTACTCCAATCAAATTCACGAATTTTGCAACTGTTGCGAGGCAGCTTTCTCCGCTGAACGCGGCTAACGTGTACAAAGACAGGCAGGAATGCCTGGACATTCTCTACGATGTATTTTATAATTATATTTCTGCCTGTCCGTTTACTTAGGATCACAAATACTTTACCGCGTCAATTCTGCGCACGTATTCGCGGCGCGCGCGTTTCTAAACATTTGCGCATCACAGTCGACGCTATATTCGACGAACAACGTTCTTATTACATCGAACACCTTGATACGTTACTCTCATTTCTCGTTTAATTATTGTTCACTCGTTAAACATTGATACGAAATCTATCTTCACGATCGCCCGAATCTCCAAGCTGGTGACTGCAGCCGCGGATTCAATTCCCGTGGACGGAGAAAGGTCACGCGTTAAGGTACCGTTACATTTGTCGTGCGACAAATTCTTCAAGCGTGTTGATCTTGATTGGCCACGAGCCACGAAAATTTTTAGATATTCGATAACTTTTCTATTTTGCAGCCAATCAACACGCGTGAAAAATTTGTCGTACGACAAATGTAATACCAGCCTTAGAGCGTTCCGTTTATCTCCGCGTCGCGAGACGTTCGCGTGCGCGACGGGAGACGAGAATTGTTGTCTCGCCCCTCCTCCCCCCCCCCCCGACGCGGTGGATGTAGACAGATGTAGACGATGGAGAGGCGCATTGTCTCGCGGGTGATCCCCGCGCAGTCGCGCGTATCCACACGTCGAACGCGCCTACGTGTTCTTTGACCGCAATGAAGCGCGGTGCGTGCTCACATCCCGCACGTAGGCCGTGCGTTACCAGGACAGCATGAACGCCGGGCCTTTCTCCTCTCTCGTACAGTTGAGCGTCATTCGCGCGGGTTGTCTCATTTGGCCCCTCCTCGCGCCAGGGGAGCACGCGGAGCGAGGAGGTCGTCCGGCCGCGCGCGCGCCTTTCTTGTATTACCTATGGTACCCACTTTCGTCCGGAATGGATTTCCGCTCGCCGGTGATTGCGCGCCCGACGTAATCGCGAGCGACCGCGTGACGGTGGATCACGCACGTGCGTGTACGCGCACGATATGTATGTGTGTAACAAACAATTGATCTATTTATCGCCGTGGCTCTTAAATTGACATTTAATCCGTTACCTCTAGCGTTATCACGCAGAAAACGGAAAAGTTCCTCAGAATTTGATTACGATTTGATTTCAGAGTTCTCGCCTTAGACTGCAGAATAGAAAAATTCTTGAATATCTAGAAATTTTCTATTAAACAGTCGGTTAATACGCTGGAAAAATTTGTCGTGCAAGTGTAATATTAGCCTTAGGGCCAGTTTCACAAACATCGGTCAACTGCTAACCAAAGATTAATTAATTTTCCGTCCCTTCTGAAGTAATAAGATGGAAAAAGATAGGGGGTTGGCTGAACTCTGGTTAACAGTTAACCGACGTTTGTGAAACTGGCCCTTAGATATTAAATCGTGAATTTAAAAGGAGGGGGAAAAATTAGTCGTCCTGTTTTCATGGAATATAATACATTAGCAATACAAAGATATATAGTAAATGTGTACATATACAGAATGTCGTCACATGTCGATGTGTCACAATCTCGGCGGACCGAGGGTGATTTCTCACACAGAAACTCCGGTGCGATATAAATGTCCTTTGTACTCGCTGTATCTCTCTCGTTGCATAATCTATTCGATCGTGCCGTTGCTGCCTATCTTACGCAATGCGTCGCGTCGTAATATCAAGGCGACGAGCCACTCCCCGTCGAAACGGCAGCGAGGTAGCCCGGGTCCCTCGATCAAACGACCGGATACGTGCCGGGCCGAGCGACCCCGGCGTCTCGGCCGACCCCCCCTCGTCCTCCACGCGCTAATTTACACGCAGCCCGTGCGAGGGTAATCTGCAGTCAACGGGCAGAATGGACATAATCAACAATTTAACCGAGCGCCGAGCAGGAACGCAGGAGCGGCGAGTAGGAGAGCTGCTCGCCAGCCGCCGCGCCGCGGCCGGCGGCAGCGTCGCACCCGCCGGCCTCCTGGCCGCTCCTGTTCGCCGTGGATCGGAAAGACATAATTTTGAGGAAGAGCGCGCGGGCCTCTAAGCGTCGTCACGGCACAGCCATACCCTATTGGTCCACGGCGATCTCTTTCCACCGCTTATTGGTTCA
>NW_011967048.1:219244-229743 GCF_000949405.1 Vollenhovia emeryi | reverse complement strand
AGAGAGAGAGGGGGGGAGAGAGAAAGCGTAGCCGGGAGGGTAGGCTCTTCACGCCACGTGCTACCCTGGCAGCAGGAGGGGCTCGGTGAGACAACCCGCGCGAAACTCTGTTCAACGTAGGGAGAGCGAGCCGGCGCCGTGCGAGCTCCTGCCGCGGCGTGCCGCCCGGATAACGCGGTGCTCGCATGCGGGATGTGAGCACGCACCACGTGCTCGTCACCGGGCCGGGCCGGGCCGGGCGAGCTGGGATGACGACGATCGGCGATCGGCCGCGCCGCGCGCCGCGCGCGCCGATTCCTCGTGTCTCCGCCTCGCCCCGCTGCTCCGTGCGCGACACGCGCGAGCGTTTCTCGAGTACTTAGAATTGGTTTAGCGCGGCACATACGCGGTAGCGCACGTCGTCCGTATCGATCGTCCGCGGTCCGTTTACTCCAAGTCGAAATCTCCGGCACCGCGACGGCGTTTCGCGCGGTGCGGATCACGCGATGCCGCGGGGCGCAGTCTCGAATTCGTGGATCGGACAGCGAAACGAATGCTGACGATCTAAGCCTGTGAGGTACCTGCTTGCCACGTATACGGAGAAGCTCGGGAGATGTTACGCGCATAAAGATTATTATTTGTCTTTATTTTCCCGCCAATATAAATCTTATGCGTGTTTGTCAAAGATCAATTTATTTGTAAATAATTTAAATAGGACAATAAAGAAATCGCTATTCCCGGAGGAACGTGTCAGATCTCGAGCGCGAGCGAAAATGTCTGATCGCCCACTTTTTACTCAAGTTGACTTAAAAACTTTGGTTCGCCCGGAATTTGCAAGAACCACGTTTATTATCGTTCGACGCAGAGTTTGTGGCGCGTAAAAAACGAGATTATCCGTGCTGATCTATTGCGATACGAATGTATTTCTTACTCAGAAGCGAGTAATCGCTAAGACTCCGTGGCGCAACGGTAGCGCGTCTGACTCCAGATCAGAAGGTTGCGTGTTCAAATCACGTCGGGGTCAACCGTTTTTTAACTTTTTTTTTTGCTTCGCCGCCTCCCAGGCGCGTTCGCGCGACCGCCATTTTTGTTGCCTGTTGTTGCAATGACCGCCGTTCGATGACACAAAGCGCATCCTTTATGCGCCCCGTGTCACAAATATCGGATTGGACGACGCGAAAAATACTTTTCATCTGAAAACACGACTGACGTGTCGAGTCAGTTATCGTATCGAAATATTATATGCACTCCTATACGTACGATAATTATTATTATTAATAATATATTTAGCACGTACGTCGGAATATTGTGCAAAGGTGTCGGAATTCCAGGCGGGAGAATTCACGTAGCAGTCGTGGCCGAGTGGTTAAGGCGTCTGACTAGAAATCAGATTCCCTCTGGGAGCGTAGGTTCGAGTCCTACCGACTGCGTGAATGATGTGGTGTTAATTTTTGCTACGGATACTTGCTCTTGATGTATTCTCTTTTCTGTAGCGCGGAAGCCGAGCGGAATTGTCGTTTTAACTTTTTTTTTGCGTTATGTTTCGTAACTATTAGCGCGAGCGCGCAGAATAAACCCATACAGCACAGAAAGTTAAAATAATGTTGCTGAAACGTTGCAATGGTGAATGTTGAAGTAAAAATATCTTTTCTACGTTAAATCTAGGTTAACGTTTGTACGTTAATTCTTTATATTGCTGCAACGTTAAAACAATCTTGAACAAATTATTATTTTTTGACACTCAAATAGATGCTTAAAAATGTATAATTATGAAATGCATATCACATATTTGCAGCGGTCAGAAATTTTCTGAGCTAAGATTGGATTATTATTTTAGTGGAATAATTCACTTCCAGCACTTCCAGCAGTTGTAAAAAATATTCTTCTAAACGCGACCAATGTTAACTCAGTATAATTTAACAATGTTTTCCGAGTGCTTAATTGTAACGTTTACAAGACATTACAATTCAGCGGACATTAGACGTTTTTGCAATACCTTTTCAACGTTGAATCTACATTTCGTAACATTGATGCAATATTGCAATGGTGTAATGGGACGTTTCTGAGATGTTGATTTGTATGCTGTTTGTGAAAGTGATTCGATTGCAGTAACGTCCGTAATTATTGCGATGATTCGCGATAATGTAATTGAATCGAGTTAAGAAGAGATGCTTTAAACGTTTCGTGCAATTATGTAGAACTGAAATATATACTTGCTGTTATCACGTGAAACTTTAATGAGATCTTGTACAAGTTCTATATATTTTGAGAACGAGGTTAAAAATTCCTCGATAGTATAGTGGTTAGTATCCCCGCCTGTCACGCGGGAGACCGGGGTTCGATTCCCCGTCGGGGAGAATTTTTTTTTCTCCCATCTTTTGTAACGTGCGTTTAAATATATAATTATTATAAGTCTTGCAATTTAAACAATTAGATCGGCATCGATATGTGTTGCAAAATTGAATTTTTTTCGTGTCTACGTTCTATACCTAGCGTCAGAGGATGTGTTTGCTCTCCCATATCCAGCGCAAGAGTGATATTTTAAGTGTAAATACTAAATACTAACAAAGAAGAAAATAAGAAAATAAACAATGTTATTTCCATAGACATAGTAATACGAGACCGAGCATGAGACGCCTGAGGCATTGGTAGAGAAGGATAGAAAGTAGGTCTTTATTCTTCTCGTTAGAGAGAGAAAGGTTGACGCGGCACCTACTTTCTATCCTTTTTCTATCTAACCTTCATTGCTTAAAAGAGAACACGCTCGGTCTAGTATTACTATGTCTATGGTTATTTCTAAGCTTCAAATTCAGGTAATGCGCGTTCATTCTGGTGTGAAATGGTTAATCTAACATTTATTTACAATCCTCTTTATATCTTCTTTTTAACATTTCTCATCGTCTTTGTGCTTATACATTTAATAATAAAAATTATACAGTTAATATTAGATAATTTCTGGTTCGAGCCATATTATTAATAATGTAAAGCCAACGGCAAGCGATACTATTTTTCCTGCTGGATCGCTTGCGAAAAATAGAGTTTTAGATGACATGACTTAAGACCAAATTCTGATTTGGCTCTCGTAAGCAATCCAGTAGGAAAAACAGTGTCCTGTGCCATTGGCTTAATATAAGACAAGAATATTAACGCAATTATAAGGTTTGAATGGTAAAGTCCTTATGGTATTAATACGTCGAGGGACAACCCGTAGGCGCCGTGGCTTAGTTGGTTAAAGCGCCTGTCTAGTAAACAGGAGATCGGGGGTTCGAATCCCCCCGGGGCCTTGTGGAATTAATTTTTTTTTGTTCCGAGCTAACGACACGCTCATACGTTTGTGCAAGCAATTATCCGAATAATGTGCGTCTTGAAGAATGCCGTACCATTTTATTAAGAGTTTACAGAAGGAGCTTGTTGAATAAGATATCTTTGAATTTTACACTAGTCGATTAGTTTTCTTTTTACAAAAATAGCTGTGATATTATCACTGATTATTGTATCACGTTTAATTAATATATGAAATATTCGAGTATACATACAGACAACTTATTCGCGATATCGTTATGTAACAAATAAATATGAGCACGTATTCTGCATTAATTACATTTTAATTATAAATCGTCCGACAAAAAATTACTCTTGTAGCAAGCGCGGTAACACTCAGGCTCAGAAATCGAACTTGTATCCATTGCCGGAGACTTTTACGCGCGCGACCGACGGGGCGGACGAATAAGCGACGCCCAGCAAATTCTGCGATTGTCGTTCCGCTTGCTGTTGATTGACGAATTGCCGCTGCAAGTGAGTTTGCTCCTCGGGCACCTGCGCACAGTTACTATTAACAAAAATCGCATTAATAGTCGCGCGACCACACGAGAATTGTCTCCTACTGGATGACACGTATAAAGAATGGAATACCTGTTCCGACGGAATCGCGTGCAGCTGCCCTTGCTGAGCCTGGGCCAATTGTGCCAGGCGAAGGCCGAGCAGCTGCCCCAATTGCGATTGATAAATTGCGGCGCCCGGCTGATACGCTTGCAGGTACGCCTGCTGCGGCTGCTGCAATTGTTGCCCGTACGTCAGCGCGATCGCGGGATCCACGGTCTGGGCCTGATACGTCAACGGACCGGGCGCAAAATTCGGAAGGACCCCAGTGACCCCGCTCGCAGCGGGACCGAGTGCGTAATACCCTGCGTAACGATCGAGAGATATCAGTCGCGAGACTCTTATCTCGTCACGTCTTATCATAAGTTCTTAACATTAACATTAAAAGTGAATAACCCAGCGAGAAAGGACTCGTCAATCGATGTCGAAACGATGTTAAATTGACATCGACACCGTTAAACTCGAGGGGGAAACTGAGGGCATTGTGGTGTACAGATTTGCGGCATTACTGGGCATTACTAGGCATTACGCCTTGCTGGGGCATTATAAAGATAAAATAAGATAATAAGATAAAGTAATGCCCACTGGGCATTAGTACAAGATTTTGGTCAGCTGTTTCCCCCTCGGTTAAATTGATGTCGAATTGACGTCGAATTTGACAGTGTCGATGTCGATTCGACATCAGGCGTGACAATAATCATTTCCCACTGGGAAGTGAATCAGGACTGTGGAATCAGGAGATGAGCGAGTCTTAAAATTAAGTTCGTCGTCGCGCGAATGCAATTCGAGTAGCGGTACACGAAAATTGCATAATTAACACACGCGTTTCACGCCGCTTGTAAAACAGGCTGTTTCATAATTAGTACCCATTTAATTATACAGAAGAATCCCGAACCATTTTTTACCAATGCTTATGATAAAGAAGTAGGTACGTTCATCTGATTGTTCTTCTTTAAAAGGATGTTATATGTATTATACATTCGTGATGAACGCATCTCGCAATTCAAGAGAAAATATAGAAGAGACTCGGGGATCACATAAACGTGACCCTCATAAATAAATAATAGTTCTTCCTTTGTTGCTTAACAAAGGAAAAAGCAGGAAAAATATCCATCTTCTCGACTTGTCTTTCATTAAGGGAGAACGCTGTGAGTGGGGGCGCGAATTACGAAGTGATGCGATGAAACGAGAAAGAGTTTTGAACACTGCTTGCACGAACCTAGGCCAGGATTCCGCTGGGCGAGAGCGTGAGCGATACTCGGCTGGACCTTTTGCGCTAGCTGAGGATTGCCGATGCTGGCGGCGAACGATTGATGGGAGCTCGGCCCGGCGAACGCGAACGACGTTTGCGTTAGTCCCGGTCGGACGAAGCTGAAGGAGGCGTGCTGCTCCGGGCTGCCTATCACGTTCGTCGGTTTCACACCGACTTGGACCGGCGACTCGGCCGTGACGAGACAACACATTATACCTAGGACAACCGCGTGCCTCTGCAAGTCGCAATTTCCGAGATCAATCGAGGTAAAACGCGATATTTGATTAGCGTAATGCAATTAGTAATCACAAAATACTGAAGGCTGACATCTAACTTATATCCTTAAAAAAAGAACACACTTGTCGAAGATACACCGATAGTTATAATAATAATTAAATTATTATTATTATTTAATAACCATAATTTATATAAAAATTATTATCATTAACAAAAATAATCGCACATTACGTTCCGTTATAGTAATGTTACGTTTTATCCTCATTTTTTATTCTAATCAGTAAAAGACGGTACCGTTTAAGAAGGTGTCAAATTAATCGAACAAATATGTTAACAAATCTGAAAGTTACCGTGCAGAACCGATATTCCAAGACGTTTCTAAAAGGTTTAAAACGCCTGATACGGAAACTCACTTGAAATCTGCGATGATTATTTTAAATTCTTGGAAATTCATTATCGATACGTTGAGATTCTATCTCGGAATGTAAGCTTTTCCGCACACTTTTTATTTTACATACGTGTTAACGCGAATTTCTTTTATTCTCAGTATAGTACATTCTCAAACTTTGATTTAAAAAAAAATAGTATTTTGTTTTGTTTGAATAATAAGACACGTGAAAAGTATAAGTGTCTGTCTGTCATTCACTCACCAACATCGTAAAAAATCGTCCGGTTTATCTTGCAACGTATAATCAAGAGGCACGGTATTATCGCTGGCGAAAATCACGACGGTATTACGGCGCAATGAAATCCCGTGGGGGATATATACCACGGAAACGGCTGGCGCGAAACGTGAGTCGCATCCGATCGACCGTCGTTTCAGCGAGACACTTTCTCCGGGATATAAAATGTCGAACAATCTATGAATCACAATCGTACAACGGCGTAATAGTTTCCCCAAAATGTGACAGAAACGAAGGCCGACAAAGTTTGCGTAACCGAGAGTCGTCGTCCATTTTCAATAGTAAAGGAAGACGGGAATTTTTAGAATTGCAACCGTAAGCAAAACTCTTCCGAGATCAAGATCGCTGATAACGGAGAAAGTCACTTTCGAAATGCTTAATGCGACAATAGCGTGACCGTACGGTGAGTATTAATTGCGATGAGGTGATCGATGGAATTTCAAGTGTCTAGTCGATAGCGGTTTTGTTTCTATTGCAACGAACTACGGATACTTGTACTATGGATATAAGGCTCTTTTAACAATGCAAAGAATACTAATTTAATTGTTTTATTTGTACATCATATGAATAGCATGTTAAAATACGTATATTATACCACAATAATGTTTTTAACACGATCTTCGTTTTGATTTAAGTCCCAAAGTGTCTATTTACAATTGTGACATTATTTATTGCCATACGCGCATTATAAAATCTTACGGATAACTGTTATCCTAATTATTTGGCGATAGGCATTAAAATAGGTAATCTGAAAATACGCATTTCAATGGACAATGCTATTATAATGAATGGCTGATCTTATGAATTGATGAAGACTTGTGCGATGTGACGTTTGGATTTTTTTTTCCAAATAGACCATTTCACATGTTCGAGAAGTACGACTGATAAGCCATGCCCATGGCACTGGTTGCAAATAACGCGAAGCAACTCCACCATGTCGCCAGGCCTAAAACGCCTCTGTACACATCTGTAGTAAATATCTGTAACAGATAAAATATTTTTGTTTTGTTTTGTTGGCTTATGTGTTTCGATTAAAATTTAATTACATAGGAAAACATGTTGTTTCATGAATATATTAAGACGTTACCTGTTTTAATGAACCTAACGCAAGTTGAACTTCTTCAGTTTGTATAACAGTCTTGTCGATATTATCAGTGCTAACAGTAGATGACAGTGACCTCGGTAATTCGTCCGCTGGGCACTCTTCCTCCAAAGTTCCCTTCAAGATGCCTTCCCAGGTAAAACCACCTGATTCAACAAAAAACAAATACGATATGTATATACATTAACAGCGTAGGCAAAACTACATATTTCCGAATATTGTTCCATACCTAGTGTTTTGTACAAAAATGTAAAAAATAAACATATAATGATGGGAACAACAAATTGTAGCGCCACTACACATAGGTAATAATACACAGCTGCAATCTGTAACAAACAAAATTTCTTTCATTTAAAGTAGAAAATAGAACTTTTAGTAAAAATATAATTAAATATATAACTTTTCACATATGTATACACTATCACAGTACAAACCTTTTTTTGTAAATCAACGTTAGTTATCCTGCCAGCTTCTTTCTTCTGAATCTCTAATTTCTGAATAGCGAGATTTAAATAAGATTGCAGATATATTGGCATGAGTACAATTTTTAATAAACCGGCAACAACAATAATAATCAACCTCAAGCTTTCAAACCGTGCTACTGTCAGTCTGCAATAGAAATTTTTCAATTGTTTCTGATTTATCCAGACATCAATTTATTTCTGTTTCGAAATATCAACTTACATCGAACCACTTGTCCCAACACTTAAGAAATCTCTAGTTATGGGCGTGATCCATAGGCTCACTAATATAAGCGGCGATGCATAGCTAATATTTGCTATTAGCAACAATAACTTGTGATCTTTATAATACCTGCAATTATTTTCTTATATATTTTAATCGGCACTCTATATTTCGATAAAATAAGTCCAAATTAATGAAGTGCATCATACCTCAACGTATCCCAGTGCATTTTTGATACCCTCAATCCTGGGAAGGTAAACAAAGATCCCAATAAACCGCACCATATAGCAAGGAAAAACTTTAAGACAATTTTCGAGGCTGGTCCCCTATATGAAATACATTTATTAATAATATTGTCATAACAAGGCATCACAAATAATTCACAATAAGAAATATCTTCGATCTTTAAATCTTCAGTATTTAAATTGAGAGACTAGAGAACTTGTACACTAAATTTTTATTTAAAATGTAATTAGATAAAACTGTTAAGAGTAAAATGTATTTTTACTTAATAAATGATAAAGTTCCATCATTGAAATATTATTTTGCCAAAAATGTACAAGCAATCAATGAAACATGCAGCAGACTTAGGATTTACTTATTAAAACATTCAAAAAAGATGAAAAACAACGTAATCGACTTACGTCGAAGAAAGCCCTTGAGTGTCTAAAAACCGGGAAGCACTGTGATTAAAACTTGTGTACGCCTTCTCCAACCCAATTTCCAATTTATTTTCATCAACTATGAGTACCATCATGGCAATAAGAAGATACGCAAATCCAGTGACAATGCACGTAGATCTTTCACCATCGCTTTCTTCGCCTTTGAAATACTGTACCCAAAGGGAAAGTAGTACTTTACTATAAATTCTGTAAGGAAAGTCATCGCAACATGATTGTCAGTCAGCCCTCGGAAGACAAGAAGCTTTACAGATTCTTTTGAAGAATCCAAAGGATACAATGCAAAGCCCAAAACCACCACGCACCACAATATACTGAGATTAATCTCGTCTTTGATTGGATACAGATAATTGTACGCCTGTTAAGTGGAAAAGGAGAGATTTTAGACAGTATAATTAACTACACACATTAACATTAGTTAAAATACCGCGATTGAGGAAGGTAGGCATTTTCATTCGTAAAAACAAGTACTCGCGATTGCCAGAGCAGCGATTAAAAAGCACTGACCTCAGTCATTACATAAACAACGATGGCGTATACAGAGAAGTCCAATAGCCACTGATACTCGGTGTAGTATTTCAAGTGCACCACGTCGAGGGTAGTTATTTTCGCACTTTCAAGCGTGATATCCAGATTTCTCGGGACGTGAAACACATCTACTTTGCCGTTCTCGCTGTACCTCCCCCTCTTTGGTTTCTCCCTCGGTACGCCGGCTAATGCTCTAAGCTGCTGATCTGTGGGATACAGATACCGCGTCAACCTGTGCGGACAAAAAGAAATCAGAGATGACGGACCATCTTGTCGTTCAAGCGCTATCTATGCTTTTTTCTATAATCACTCGTGCAAGTACGTACCCCGTGGAACACAGGATCCATCTCGCGAAGGAGAAATGCGGACTCAGCTTTTGTATGACGCTGACCACCACGAGGGTGATGACAAGTTGTGGTCCTAGGACGGCCTAAAAGAAGTGCCGTTAAAAACACAAGACTAGGTACACGATGTAACAAGGGAAAAAGAAGGATGAGAGTCTAAAAAATACGTTGGATGAAGTAAGACGAATTTCAAGCTATCGTAACTGGCACGCGCGATTTCCGCGTGAGAGAAACGTTGCCCTCGCGTTAAATTTACCATGTTTAGCGTGACGGGTCGGCAGCTGGAAGTCTCACAAACGGGACCGCTCCATCAGAGGCGATTCCCGTGGCTCCTCTCAATTAATCCCAGAAAGACGGAACGGTGCGGGTCCAAGTGGCCGCGGGGAAGTTCGCTCTATCATCTTAAGGGGCATACGCCGGTCGCGAGCTGGTTTTATAAATAGTTGTAACCTGGCGATCGCATAGCACACCGGAACACACGGAGCTGCCTCGCATGGGGCGACGCGAGGTTATTTCCAGGTATCGTCGTCGCCGCAGCCGCCACGGCGAGGAAGAGGAGAGCAGTGATAGTCGCGTGTCGACATCTAACCGGCGGCATCGCGACGAAGTACGGTGTAACCATGCGCTGATCACATGCCTGAGAAGATTAACGCACCTTCTGCAATTATTTTATTAGACTAAACAATAAAATAATATTCACAGCTTCTTAGCGCTCGTACAGTTCGACCCTTCTCCCCCTCTAATTTGCATTAGAACGAGCATTATTTTCTTTTAATTATAATAATTAATTTACTTTCTTTAAATTAAGGTGATGCTGGAGTCTCTCTGTTTTACCGACATTTTTTAATTATAGGGATATCTTTTAATTGGCTTTACAGAATTGCAAATTTCTTGTACACGATTAAAGTTCGCACAAAAATAAAAGTCCGTCTGCTCGACTTTATATAAAAAACGAAAAAAAATTAAATATTTTGGCATGTAGAGCTGTCACATGACGATAATATTTGCTTATACAAAAATTCTATAGTTTATATCTGTAAAATGAGGCCGGAGAGACCTAGAGACACCATGCAAGAACAATATTGTGTACTTGGAACTAAGATTAAAAGTCTAGAAAAAAAAGATAGGGTT
>NW_011967048.1:203288-217254 GCF_000949405.1 Vollenhovia emeryi | reverse complement strand
AGAGAAAAATTTATAAATGCAAATACAGCTGTAGAATGATAAATAGAGGACTGCATGATAATAAGATGGCGCTGCAATCTGGTAGACAAGGAAAGATGTATCGTATTATTGCTCTCTCTTTCTTTTTTATGTAATATACATATACGCACACATACATAACTTTCGCGTTGTCGGTAAAACAGACAGACTCCAGCATCCCCTTAACATTATTATTTACGATCAATATATTATTATATCATTTGATTAATAATAGTAATAGTAATAATAATCAATAATAATTTAATAACAGATATATGATCATTACATACATTTTTATTTAGTTATTATTAAGTTACATTTATATTACGAACCTCCCACGTATAGAAATTAAATGCCAGCAACTAGCTCTTTGCTAGGGACATGAATTCAATGTTTGAGTGATTTAAGTACAGCTGGCATAATGTTTTGTCGTAGATAAGTGCACAGCTAAAGAGAGAACACATATCGAACGGATATACTGTTAACAAAGAGTTAGCATACATTGTTTTCCATTTTTTAACTGATATAAACACGTTATATCTATTACATCTGGCTAAGCACCCAAGGAGCGCCAATCCACATATATACAACTTGCTTTTAATGCGCGTTTTATTACATTGGCTTCAAAATGACGTTAAATGTGTGTTTAAAACGTGCGAATTTAACATGTTTGGACATATTTAAGATATATAATTTTATATAATTCTGTATATTTATACATGCTTATGCATGAAAAATTATGCATAGCAGGTAAATGGTACAGTTTTTTGGAATGCGCTGCCACAATATACATTTAATGCGGGACACACAAATACGTGCATTAAGTGCGAATTTAAATATACCTTTAAAGCACATTATACGTGAATTGGCGCTCCTTGGGCACTTAATTAATGCTAGAATAATGCTTAAATGCAAATGTTTTATTTCCGACATAAAATGCTAGCAAACAACAGCACAATAGACGATATAGATGCATAGCAAGATGCTTACAATTTCGTTAGCAATGTGAAAGCAACTTGCGCTTACACTGATTATCTGGGCTCCAACTGAAAGCTACGAATAAGTGACATGACAAGTGGACAAGAAAGAAACTGCAGGGAATACATATGTGGCTTCATAAAAATGGTTGAACCTATACGGGAACCCACGAGTCCGTTTAAATTAGAGAAAAGTCCCCGATTATAAGATGAGCTTCTAATATGAGATAGCAGGTTTTCAATATCCAAATTCAATCGCAAATCTCTTTTCGCAACTATTACACAACCCAACAATGAATTTTTTATTCAATAGATTGCACTCCAAGAGCAATATGTAAATTCATAGTGGAATCAACAGATGATGCCTATCAATGCAGTCCAGTGAGAAATGATTCGTCGATCGACGTCGAAATGATGTCGAATCGACGAATCATTTCTCACTGGAGTAGAAACCTCGCTATCTATGATTAGGAGCCTATCCCATAATAGGGGACATTCTTCTATGTATAATGAATCATATAATGTACAAGAAATATATGTATTAATATGCAAATATAATATGCACAATAAATTATTAATTATTAACACGAAATGTCACGTTCTTATGTGCATAAGTGAGTTTCAACTCCGCGAGGCACACAAATGTACTTATTTATAGCTATAATAAACCTGCATCGTATAATTACAAGCCATGACAAACTGAGGCTCATGTAGACGTTTTGTAATGGTAACGATATGCACATACACCCTGCGGCTGGTCTTTCTCTTGTAATTATTATACTGCCTGCAGATATAGACAATGATAGCAAACGCAACGTATTGCGTAGTCGCGCGTTAATTTTCCGCTAATGCTCGGACTATAACCAACGAATAAAAAAAAAACGGAGAAACCAGGTATCTCTCAACGCTTAACTGCAATTAGATAAATAACATTTTATCGTGACAAATCCAAACGAAGCGACAGCACGATTTGTATAGGATGTAGAAATGCGATATGTTGAAAGCATCGCAATGCAATTTCGGATAATGACGTTAGGTGAGCGGTCTTGTAGAAAAAAAATGCGCAGATATCTTTGAAATTTCCCAGAAATCGTCTCTCCCGCATTGGCAAACTTATTTGCATCGTGGACATTGTGAATCCTCGATTACGTAATGATAATAATCATCAGCACGTGACCCTCCAGTGTCTTCGAGCAGATTTCAAATAGCCCGTCTAACACTTGTTCATTATCGAGTGCATCTACGTTGAGTGACTCACGCACACCTACACATGCACGCATATGAATATACGTACGCAGAAGTGGTTGGGAAAATTATTTGTTGTCTTAATCGACGATCGGGCAATCGGAGGTTACATTCTACAAACGAGTAATTATTAATAACCGTGACATAATTTTGTAACGAGAAGGAAGGAAGAAATATTATCACGACACTGCGATCATAGAAAATAAGTTTGTCAATTTGTTAATCGTTCGAACACGTGTCGTGCGTTTGTTTTTTAGTTTGTAAAGTAACACTTCTACAATAAATAAGTATACTGTGAATGAGAAAGACACGTCGCGCGCGACACTGTTCCTACGCTAACAATCTCTAAAGCTTGTTGCAAGTAAAGTGAGCAAAAGCACATTGCTTAACTCATCTCCGATAGCCTGTTAAGCAACTTCCCAGTGTGGAATGCAAACATAATTTAAATAAAAAAAATATATTTATGCGGGTAAATGCGGGAAAAATGTACGGAAAGATGTTTCTCACCCGTATAATAAAAATACACGCAAACATTAAATAACGATATTTTGTAATGCGTCTTGAATTTCTTCTTTGGGAAAACAGTGAAGTTTCTAATAATCTTTTCTCCTGAGAAAACATCGACGATGCTTAAATAACATCTAATGAAGATTAGCTTACAGAAGGGATCAATTATCTTATTTCTATTTTCTTCGTATACTTCATTATCTTTTGTTTTTTACTTCTTTCCTTTCAGCAAACCGTTTAAATAACTAGCTTATCAACATTTATATAATCGGATTTCAGGATTAACGTCACGTTTCTCATCTCTTCATTTCCAACAAAAGTCTCTCATAAACTAAGTATGCAATTTTCAGATTTTCTAAAGTTATAAAATCTTTCAATTGACACGCAGTTGTTCTAAAAAAACCTGCCGTTTCATTCGATGATTGTTAACTCAATCGGATACTTCGCACGCGGAAACGCGTGCACGCGTCCTTTTATGCAGCCCGTGGAGAGGACTTGGTGGTATAAAACGATGCGTTCATCGGTTCGCGCGATCATACACGCCAGCTGTGTTGCGGCAGGCAGTGGACCGCGGGCTCGTAACGACAGGTTCGTAACACGTTCGTGTCTCCGTTGTTCTCGCGCAAGGAGATTCGTAGGCGGCTGCGGTCTTTTTACGTGCGATGACGCACACGAGAAGTCATGGCCGGCTTTTGTAAAAATTACGCGAGGGAACCATTTTAGCCTGTAAACGTCTTGGAATACTCGTAATATCGTCGTTGTTCATTCGATAGTAGCCCTAATTGCGACATTTACTTGATGAAATTAATTGCTGCAGTTACTTCCTGCGAACGAGTTCAACTTCGAAGTCTGTATCTTCGAACAAAGAACGTTGTCCGGTTTTATTGTTCACACACATCCACGGAAAGACCGGACGTGCCAAAGTGTCTAAAAATTTAGTTCAACGCAGATCTACAAATCATTTGTTGAAGCACGAAGGTAAAAGCATTCTAGCAATTAGTTTGTATATTCTACAATTATTTAATGACCCACGAAAATTATTCTCAGATCTATATCTGAGAATGTAAGTTTTAGATGCTTCAGCAAACCTGTTCTTTCGATGTAACAGTTTCTCTCCTTCTTTTAGTAATGAATTGATTTTTCTACTTACACTTTATAATAAATAATTATCAATAAACAATAACATTCTTTTAGAGCCTTTTACATGTCACGTAACAACTTTTATTTAACTAATATTTCTCTTTATTTTTTTTACAGTTTCTAAATCACATGTGATGTTCGTAAATATGTTAACAGAAATCTAATCTTAAGATTTAAATTAGATCGTTATTTTCCTAAAACTTCTCGTCCTTAAAACGGTATTGAAAACGGCAGTCTACCGCTGGTTCTGCTTCACGCAGGTTCTTTCCATCTCCTGTGATTGACCAGTGAAACGCTAGTTTGCAGTTAGATGTGCACAAATTTGACTTCGACGTAGATGACATATATATAAGAGCTAAAAACAGAGCGGCTTGGAAAGGACCAAAACCAATGGTCGAAACGTAGCGTTTTTTAAATAAATGCCTTGCCAGTTATGGTCATATAATAGAATTTACTTGATTTGTTATTTGTATATTTGGTATTGAAATTGTTTTCCGAAAATACGTGAAAAATACGCATTGTTGTCTTTCACAGCTCATCGTTACGTTATTATATCATTAAATTAAGAATTGTCGCAGTGTGCTGCATAATACAATTAACGAGCGTCAAGTGCTTCTTGATTGAGCTCGAAATCGAATTATTTTGTCATATAATCTCAAATATCTCATTTTCCAGTGGTTATCAAGCCCAAACAGCTATTATGTCGCCGATGCCAGGTGTACTTTTATTCATCTCGATCGTGACTCTTCCAAACATCAGCTCCATTCCTTTGTCCTCTGAAAATTGTGTGACCAACTCGGAGTGCCAAACAGATTCCTGCTGCGTGCTAGGTTTGTCTGCCTTTTCTTTTCTTAAATTCGTGTTAAATTTACAAACGTCCCGAGGAAATGCCTTTTAGTGTCAAGAAATCATTTTTTTTCTCTATTAATATACATATATTCTTTTTATATGCAAGACATTTCCATCGAAATGTTATGAAAGCGAATCGAAAGCTCAAAAATATGTTAGGCCTATACTTTCGGTTAAGGAAGTTAACTACTGCTTCGAGCTCTTGATAGATGCTGAGTGTCGTTGATGTTCCTTTTAGGGGCTTCAAGGTACGTGATACCGACTTGCATGCCGTTCCAACAGATAGGTGAAACATGCCGAGTAAACGCTGCCACTATCACGACCAATTTGTCTTATCCGGACAATTCGCAATTGGAAGTGACAGCTGTTCATTTTATTCTGTGTCCTTGTGCCGCTGGATTATCCTGCGACTCGAAACACGGCACCTGCGAGTAGAAGAATTTTCTATCAATCGAAACGATCAAAAACATGATTATGTATGACCAGATGTATTTGGGAAGGATCGAATAACATCGAGAAAGTACAATATTATAATTGTTAGCCTGTTGTCATTGTTGGAATACATTCCAGAACTTAAAGCGCTGTTAATTATTATTACTGTTATTATATTATTTTATTCTATTCTATTTTTTACTATTTTCTCATTATTATCACTTATACCAGAAATGTTAATTAGTAATTGTAAACAATATATTGAGATAAATTGAGAACAGACAACTGCATGATTAATATTTATTTATAAGAAGTGTCAAATTGCAGACAATATATTCTAAAAATGTTTGTGGCAAGCGTTTTTAACAGAATTACAATTGTGAAACAATCTGAAATAAAAATTGGACTCAATCTTTGATTTGTAAGGCACAGTCTTTCAACGCAGAAAAATAGCATTTGTAAAATTGAAAGCAACATTAATCTTGACAATGTCAATTAGAGAAAGAGCTCGTAAAGTTGTTTTAATTACATTCAAGATTATATTCCGCAATCATACCTAATTGTTAACGTTCAACTTAAGTATTATTAAGTATTAATATTATTTAAAAAACAAGTAAAAAATATAGTATTTTATTATTCGTACCGGCACCCATTTTCCTTCCTTTTGAATCATTCCTAATGCTTTTAAACGTTTGGAAACTGTTGTGTGATCAACTCCTAATAATTCTGCAAGTTCAGCTTGCGTCCAACGTGGGTCTTCATCGAGTAGTGCCTTCAATTCTTCGTCTTCGAACTTTTTTGGTGCGCCAGAGCGTTAATTCTTTATCTTCAGCATCAAATTCATTTTTTTTAAAGCGTCTGGACCAATCTCTGCATGTTGTTTTCGATAGAGCATGGTCGCCGTAAGTCTCTACAAGAATTCTATGTGCTTCAGCTGCAGATTTTTTTTGAAAAAAGTAGTGCAGTAAAATTCCACGCAAATACTCTTTTGTTGGCACAAAATTCGACATGTTTAACGCTATGGAAAACTATAGTTGTTTACACTTCGGCTGACTTCGGCGAAATGACTTATGATGCAAATCGTACCCAAGCTATCGATTAAGCGCAGTCTCAAGTTCGTCGGATCAGCCGTTGTTGAGATCCGAAATTCTAAGGGCCCGTCAACTCGCGCACTCGCGTGAACTACACGGTCGGTGTCGCGCGCGTGGTTTAACTTTAAAATTTTTCGCTTATACTTGGCGCGAGACATTACCGTGTCTCGTGATACCAGAGAAAAACCTGAGAACGGCCACGCCGGCGTTTTACTTGTTACCGTTTCGCTAGGCTGTTTCCAGCGCCTTAAGCCTATTACACAATGCCAGGCAACAGGAACAGGGAATAGAATTTCTGACGCGTTGGATTCGTCGGAAATTTTCTTCCAACCAATCCAACGCGTTAGAAATTCTATTCCCAGCTGTTTCTGTTGCCTGTTGCCTGGCATTGTGTGATGGGCTTTACGCCTACTTTCACGTTTTGGAACTACTCCGCTACGCCCATTTCCAAGCCCTATCGATAAAGTCTCCACTTGGTGCGTATCCGTGCAAGAACATTGCAATTTGCGATACTATTTGGTAGATATTTTACAAAAAAAATTAATGTTTTAATGAAGATATAAAAATTTCCACAAATTTCTATTTCAAATCAATTTTCTGTAGTTATTTATAGAAATTTTTTCCGCCAGGGCACTGTTTGTCAATCTAGCTGGCTCGGCGATTTAGAATTAATTCTTTTTGTCATTTTAACATCCCGACAAATCGCGCGCGAGTTTATCATTACCGACTCAACGGGCGGGTAGTCAGGCAGCTATCGTGAACCCAGCGAATGAATGTCCATCATTGTAGCACCCGTGGTACCAGGCACGCTCCTACAGAGAGCACGACTGGTATTTAATGCCATTTTTAGCTTAGAAAAAAGATGCTTTGATGCCTTTGATGCACGCCAAATGCACGCTTTCCGCACTTATCGTGAGCGAAAAGCGCGGCAAATTTTCAACTACAAAGACCAAAGCTCTTATGACAGAAGTTGTGACCGGTCGTGCAAGGAACCCAAGTACAAACTCGCAATTTCTAAATGTACACTCGAATTGTGCCGTTTCTCCGAACGTGAGATTTTCGTGCGTTACGAGCGATGGGGATGTGGAGGACGTCAGTCGTTACCGCGTCGGATCGTATATTCCCCGGTCTGTCGCATTACGATCGAAAGAAGGAATTTTATGACATAGGTGTGTGCCTTGCGCTTTAGATTACGACAGCCACTGTAGCTATAAAGAAGTCGGCAGACCGTCACGTCAAGAGATTTTAAACATCGTATACCTACGTACCACTTAATTTATTTCGAGATTTGGCAATGTTATTGCACTGTTATTACATAATTATCGTGTTAAGAGACTTAATATAACACTGATACGAATATCTTACTAACTTATTGTTCGCTTGTCACAGGAAATCGGATACAGTCCAGCTTACCGCTCCAAATGGCCTTGTATTTTAACGTGTGGGTATATCCCCTGTGGTTCTTTGTGATACTCATCAATTTGGACGCAAAAGTAAATATCTAGTGTAATACAGTAAGGTTTTTAAGAAATCTCCAAGTGGAGCGGTGAACAGGCGTTTCTTATATTTTGCAGTACTATCATCTGACGGACGTGTACAAATTTATAACTGTAGCTGTATTTATTGTCATATCGATATTGGAAGGTGTACGGTTGTACCTGGGGTATCTTGGAAACTTGGCGGAGAAGGTAACTTATTTCCAAGGATAGGAAAGTTACTTTTTAAAAATAACTAGCTACCGTTACTCGTTACAGAATTAAAAAAGTAACTAGTTACCGTTACTCGTTACCGAATAAAAAAGTAACTAGTTACAGTTACTATTATTTAAAAAGTAACGATTTGTTCCTTTCTTCGTTACTTTTAATGCCAAAACGAGGTAAAAGACAAGACTAAATAAGAAATCAATTTGTTCTTAAAATGCAACTACAAGGATTATTATAGGATTTTGATTATAGAATTGTTTGGATAAGATTATCGCTATCGTCGCTGTATCCTCCCATACAGCACGCATGTCTAAAAGATATTGAGACATCTTTAAGTCGTCTTTTAGACATACATATCTAAAAGACGTATTAAAGATGTCTTTTAAACATGCGTGCTGTATGGACTGCATATACTTGCGCACTAGCGCCTAAAGCTTTATAAATTTTATAACTTACAAGTCTTATAACATATACAGTATCAAAACTTGAAGATCGATTTATAAAGTATATAAAAGATTTATAAAGTATAAAATATGAAAAGTAACTGAAAATAACTGTCATATTCGTTAACGTTACTAAAAAAAAGGTAACTACGTTACCGTTACAGTTACAGAAAAAAAATGTAACGCCGTTACCAATTCGTTACCAAACAAAAGTATCTGTAACGGTAACGGCTGATTATTACAAGTAAGGCTGATGGCAGAGAACAATCCGTAAACACTTAAGACTGTCTCAGTCGTAGACGTAGGGCAAGGCAGAGAGAAACGTAAATCGTATACAATAGCCTTTCACGACTTACGTTTCTCTCTGCCTTGCCCTACGTCTACGACTGAGACAGTCTTAAGCGTTTACGGATTGTTCTCTGCCATCAGCCTAACACGTTACTTCCCAACCATGCTTATTTCAGTAATGCTCGTTTCTATCAATGCGGATTAACTTCAACCTCGGTTTAACTTACTTTATATCTTTTCTAGTCTTAAAAATTAGAAAAAGATGAAAAGTAATTTAAACTGAGATTAAAGTTAATCTGCATTGGTGGAAACGGGCCTAAGACAGACGAGCGGACGTCGGGAGTTGAAGATATTCTCTTTGTCCTTGCACAGATTCCAGAATTGGCGAGCTTCTGGCTGATATCCACCCTCATACACTTCCCTTTAGAAATGTTCCTTCTTTTCGACAGTAAAACCAAACCTCATCTTAGCGAGACGATTATCAACGGTATCATGGTGTTCTTGCTCGTCACGGAGATTATAACAGCTACTGTAGCTTTAAAGAAATCGGCAGACCATCACGCCAAGAGATTTTATATCGCACAGTTATATGGAATTGACGATAGTGGACGTTGAGTATTGTGTATTCACTCTATTTATTTCAAAATTTGGCAATGTTATTGCGCTGACAGTGTTATTGCATCATTAACATGCTAAAAAGACTTAATGTAACATGAATACGAATGATATGTTACATTTGAATAAGAACTAATCTTTGTACTTGAAAAATCTACAGAAATTAATAAATAAGAATTTACGATTTAATGCAAAATAAATATGCAAAGTTTCTTTTAACTTCGTTGTACTTTCCTATTTTAGGGGTGTTAACTTAAACCAGCGGCACACGATACTCTACTTTGTCTACTGGATTGTTTGTGAGAACCACTCAGAAGAAGAGCCTCAGATTTGCAGAAACGTCGAACGGAGCACTTATTGGCTTCTGCAACAGCCATTTCCAGTAGGCATCCAGTAGACAAAGGACCGCGTGTCACGTTTTTTAACAAAAACATAATATTGAGCTACGATGTAATATATCTTATGTTACACCACATCTTATGTGTCCACTTCTAGATTTTGCTCGTTGTAAAAGGTCTTCAAAGCTATCACATTCTTCCTCAGGTTTACCAAGAATAGTTTCATGTTATTCAACGTAATTTCTTCCTTCCCCGCTTCGCCATCCGCTAGTGCTAGCAACAGTTGTGAACGGGAAGGCGTCATACGTGATAAGAGCTGCAACAAAATCAACGCTTGAGCACAATGCTGCATCACAATTTTAACATGCGTGCAGAAAAAAAAATATAATTACATTAAACAATTGCTGTGCCATCCAACCGTGATATGGCTCTAAAGTTTCTTTGTAGGCTTCTCTCAAGAATGCGACCAGGTCTTCCGTTGCTTCCTCGACTTTGTGAGTCTCCACGATCCTTTCGAAGAATAGCAAAACCATATGTAAGGCCCTGAAATATATAACAACTACTGAGTAAAGGTTTCATATGCTGTATATGTATAATTTATAATTACTGAGTCAACAAACATCTTGTAGACCTAAGAATTTATTGCAAAGGGTGAGACAAAAGTTGTCATTGGATATGAGATTTTCCAATGAATAGAAATGTCAAGACGTCAGCTGGCATTCAATACCTTCTTAACCACATTAAGGCATCAACCGCAATGAGGTCTTTTTCCATAGATTTCTCGAGCAAAATCATGTCTTGCAGTGTCGAGTTAGCGGCTTTATCCATGGAATATCTAGTCGTGAGCTTCTGTAAATCAAAGAACGTACAATTTAAGGTTTATCGGAGACGGTCAAGACCGTCAGGTCCTGTAGAAATGGACTGTTCAACTTACGTCGATGTTGCCCTGCATGTCGTATCGCACGGGCGCAAACAGTTTGCCAAATTTATCTGAAACAGAAGCTCGTGTTCCCGTCACGTCGCATTTGAGACAAGAGGTTCAGGTTTCGGCGAAACTCGATTTCGCCGGCGGAAGTTTGAGGTTAGGCTCGAGAATACGCACCGACCGTCCGCACGACATCGCGAGCGGCGAGCAGGAACTCCTCGGTATTTATCTTGTCGTCGATTATCTCGGGAAATTGTACACTGTTGAATCCTGTTACCGCACAGGCGTTTTCCCGAACGATCGAGTCGGACGAAGACATAGTCTACCCGAGAGTGAAACGTACACGTGCGTTCAAAACAATAATGCTCTGCTGTGTTGTCATCTTCAGTTTTATATGCAGTTTTCATCACGCGACGCGCTTGAGAGAAAAGAAAAAGAGTCCGATATCGGTGGATTATCATTATCACTATCGCCGTTCAATATTCCGTATCTGCTAGCGACGATGAGCATCATGGTGGAAAAAACACCATCATTTGACTGCAGGATAACTATATGAAAATAAAGAAACGCTTTTTTCATCCAGTGTAATTAAACAAACAAAATTCATAAGGCTCTGACATAAAATCACACTATATGGGGGGAGGGGAAGGGCAGTACCGGGTATTCGTATTTGTGTTATAAGACCATAGCCATACATACAGGGTGAGTTTTAGTACGTGAACCAGTCTTTTACTATGAGAGATGGATTACCGACCGAATTGTAGTCAGCCCGGGAAAAAATGAAAACTCTCGTAACCAGTGCTGTGCATAGATGATTTTAAAATTAGCTAGATAAAGATAAGATAAAAATATGTAAATTTATCTTAGATAAGATAAAGATTATTTCGTTTTTAATATATCTAGATAAAAGATAAAATCATATGATGATTCATCTAGATAATTTGCAGATAATATTTTTAAGACTTCATGTAAACACAGTAGAAAGTTATAAAAAAATTATAGAAAAATTTAAATTATAAAGGGGGATATAGAATATATTCAGGTTAAGTGATATGACACACACATAAATGCATGGTCTACAACGCCATTCATATTTAAATAATGTAACTGTTAAATATTTCTATGTGGCTAACCTTATGTGGCCCTAAACCAAATTATCTGTACGTTATCTTAGATAATTTAGTAAAAATAACACTTTCTTTCATCTAAGATACAGATATAGATAATACTTATTTTTATTATCTATATAAAGATAAGATAACGCTAAATTTCATCTAGATAATCATCTATATAATTTTATTTAGATAACAGCAAACACTGCTTGTAACATACATTGGCCTAGTTTACATCGTGCATTTGATACGCATATCAAATAGTGTATATGAACTGATCAGCCAATGACTAAACCAATTCACTAGTTATTTACTATTTCTTACTATTCAATACGCGTATCAAGTGTACGATGTAAACTAGGCCATTAGGGATGTGCCCTGATAGTGAAATTGCCGGATACCGGATATCGGATATCCGGTAATAACATGAAACCGGATCGTTTGTATTTTGTATGAAGAATTATGAAGTGTGATTAAAAAGTATGAGTGATCCAGACAATTTTAATTAAATATTTATTAATTTGGAAGTTTTGGCCGAAATTTATACACACAGCAAGGGGAACTCCCGGGGAGCTCCCGGGGAGCTCTTAAAATTGGTCATAAGCTTCACTTGAACTTCAACGAACTCGCACGGAGCCCCCTGAGAGCTCCTATGTCCACTTTTGAGAGCTCTCTGGGAGCTTTATTTAATTTGTCATTTCGCGGTGCCTGAGCGCGCGAAATTTCAGTCCTATCATTTGTTGAAAAAAATCGCTTCTAATTTAAAAACTATTATAGCCTCGACACTTTTGTATTAGGATTTTCGTCTGGAAATTTTCTAAGGAATCTGTCATTAAGAGGACCTCCGGTGGTTTTAGTACACCCTGTACATACATTCTCGCATATGTGCGAGAGTGAAATCCCTATTAAATGCCGCGGGCGCGTTAAATTTCAAGTCATATCCCTAGAAAATCGCGGTTAATTAAAGATATGTAGGTTCATTATGTTGAAACACGAGTAGGTTGAAAATAGATAGGTAGATTTACAGATCGGAATACTGGTAGGTAGGGATTCGGATAGACAGGGACAGGGGGGCATAATTCGATAGTTTAAAAAAATAGCTAACGAGAATAGATAATAGTTATCGAAAAACTGTAACTGTGTTAAGTTACAGTTACGGATGGAGAGAAATTAACGAAGTTAGTTGCTAATTAAGTTAGAGTTGCTAAAAAGAAGTAACTTTAACTGTAACTTCGTTATAACTAAGTAACGAGTTATTTCTGCAACCCTGCATATATGTTGTGACGTTGCCGTCCCGCGTGCGCGTCCACCGGGTTCCTCCCTCAAGGCATCAGGCCGAGATTAGGGGAAACCGTGCCGCAGTCTCCAGAGAGGCGACCGTTAGAGATTCTGTCGTTCCGACGTTGTTACTGATTATTTGTTTTTTTTTTTTTGTTATGATGAATACGAGCGTGTGAGTACGGATGGACGCGAGGGCAGAGGAGAGACGAGATTCGAGGCCCGGCTAACGGACAAATTCCGCGGCGAGCACGGCGGAAAGGCGTGCGGAGCGAGAGCGGAGTGCGCGGAGCAGCGAGCCGGGAGGAAGGAGCCCAGGGCCCGTGGCACGCTATCTGAGGGGCGTCAGCGGGGGAGCCGCTGCGACAGCCCTATCGAAGGAACGCGACGAAATTTGGCGATACCGCGGGCACCTGCGCCCGGTCTAGAAAATATCGCTGCCGGCGTTGTCGCGTGCCGTCGCGCGATTGGCCGCGGGGCACGCGCCTCGCGCGAGCAGCCGCGGGGGGGGGGGGGGGGTCCCAACTATCGATCCGCGATCGCGGAAAATTCGGAAGGAGCCTGTTGCCGGACGTGTGAGAGTGAGGACCCCGGTCTGCTGCTACCGTTGCTCTACCGCCGATTTGCGAGTGTCCGAGGGTCAGGACGAGCCGTTGCCGCCTGACGAACCCGGGAGAGCCGAGGGTGCCGGTGAGATTGTCCTCCGTCCGTTTCGCCCCGTACGATTGCGTCCGGACCCGGGTTGCTCTGTCGCCGCCGGGAAAGTTTCGCGCTTGGTGTCGCCCGGGCGACGGCCCGTCGGCTGTAGATTTTCGTTGTGTGTCCCGGTCGTGGCGACAAGCAGCCGCGGTTCCCCGGAGCCTGCAGGGCACAGGTCTCAACTGTGTGTGTGAGTGAGTGTTTGCGTCGAGTCTCACGGTCGCGCGTAGTGGGCCGATCTGGAGATTCGCGGTGCGAGGGTTGCGTTGCGCGAGATCACGCGGGGTACGCATGCCGCGGGAGTGT
>NW_011967048.1:191757-198612 GCF_000949405.1 Vollenhovia emeryi | reverse complement strand
GAGTGTTCCGTGAGATTCGTGGAGCGTTCGTGAATATTCAAAGTTCGTCGTTGCGAACCGTGCGATATTACTCGCGTGTGTTGAGTGTACGTTTCTTTGGTTAGTCCGCGTTAACGTCTTCATATTTACGTCTCGGTGTTTGTTTTTTTTTCTTTTCCGTTCGGTATTTGTGTCGTGCGCGAATACGGCTGGACTCCCGTAAGGTTTCCGCCGTTCGAATCGGATCGCGCGTGTTTGGCTGTTTCGCGGAAGGTCGGGACGTACCGAATGAGTCGAGTTGATCCCGCGGACGAGTGGATCTTCGTTTTGAATAGCGACCAGTTACGCGAAGAATTAAGCCGGCGAAGGCTTTCGCTCGACGGGAGCTACTCCATTCTAACCGCGCGCTTGCTGCGTCACGAGCGAGAAAGCCGCCGCGAATTTCAGACGTCCCTCGCGGGCGGGGGAATGGCGGACGGGGATGACCGGCTGCCGCCGCCGGCGGGCGATCTTCGCCCGGATAGCCCATCGGGATTTCCCTACCCGCATACGTCATCGCGATCGGGTGGCACGCCGCCACCGACCGGTGCGTGGCCGCCGTTGCCCGGGGGGACGCCGCCTCAGCCCGGGGTGTCGCCGCCGTTGCCCGAGGTGACGCGCTCGCCCGGAGCGACGCGCTCGCCCGGAGTGGCACGCTCGTCCGGATTCCACGCGTCCCGCGAAGGCACGGGGAACTCCGCGATGACCGCGTATAACGTGATGCGCAAATGGAACTTAAAGTTCTCGGGAGCGCGCGGGGAGGACGCCGAAACCTTCTTGTTACGTATAGAGGAGGGTCGCGACTTAGTCCCGGTATCCGACGAAGACATCCTCCGCTGTTTACCGTTTTTTTTGACCGGCATCGCGTTACATTGGTTTCGGGGAAGGCGTGATCGGCTGACGACGTGGGACGCGTTTACCGACGCGTGGCGTACCCGCTTTGGAGACCCCGATTTTCAGTTTACGCTCCGCGACGAGATCATGCGGCGTACGCAGGGGGAGCAAGAATCCGTAGCGGATTACTTGACGTGTTTGAGGGCTATGTTCGACCGACTGTCGCCGCCCTGGAGGGAGGCGGAACAGGTCAGCTACGCGTTCCGGAATATGTTGCCGCGTCTACAGATTGCCGTGCGTCGGGACGAGGTAGAAGATCTCGAGGCGTTAGAGTACGTCGCGGCACGTGTGGAGGGGAGCCATCAGATGGCCCTACGTTATCGTGCCCCGCCGACGCCGGAAAAATCGCTGTTTCCTGATTTGGCCTACCGGGCGCCGCGTGGCCATAACCGACACGCGCCGAAAGCGGATACGGTAGCCGCGCTAAATACCTCGTCCGCGAGCTCCACGGATTCGGGGTCGGGCTCGCGCAAGGAGAGAAAACGTAAGGGGCGGACCGCGAAAGATTCGACCGACGCGGTCGCGGCCGCGTCCACGTCTACGCCAACGAAGGCCACGGGCGCAGGAGCGCGCGCTTCGCGCGTGTCCACAGCCAAGTGCTGGAATTGTGACGGCGTAGGACACCTTTCGCGGGATTGTGAGGCCGCGCCGCGAATGCACTGTTATCGGTGCGGTCGTGCCGATGTTACGTTGCGTTCCTGTCCCGACTGTTCGGGAAAAGGAGTAGAGGAGTCGACGAGTGAGGGGGACCCGACTCCTGTTCCCAATCCACAACCCCTTCGCATTGTTCCGTGTATCCGTGAATTTTCGTATAGTGCTTTTGGTTGTCGTGATGCGTCGTCGTTATTGTATATTAATGTTAAGATTGCGGGTCGAGAGATCCCCGCCTTGTTAGATTCCGGTTCGAGTCGTACGTTTTTGGGACCTGCCGCGGTCGAGATCGTGAAAGAGTTAGGTCTCAATTTTGAAAGCGCCGACGGGCGACGCGTGACAACCGCCACGGGGCAAACCACGCGAATTCGGGGAGAGATCGAGATACCGTTTACGGTACGCCATCGAACGAAACCCTTGCGAGTGTTCGCGTTGCCGACTCTCGCGTTACCGTGTATAATCGGTATAGATGCTCTATCGCTTTTTGGGATCGGAGTAGATTTCGCGACACAACGATGGTGGTTTCGAGACGCTCCGAATATCGAGTACACGTTCGACGAGAGATGCGGCGACCAGGCGCTCCGCGTAAGCGCCGCGGAGGGAGCGGCGGCCGAACCATTGGGGGCGCCCGCGGAAGCGGAGCCGGCCCTGCGGGCCGTGGGGTGTCCGTCGCAAGCCGCGCTCTCCGATACCGTCGCGATTACCGAAACGAGCGCGGACCAGACCCCCGCGCAATAATCCACCGCTCTGTTGTGGCCTGATGGAAATGTCGGCCACGGAAGAACAGCGGTTAACGGAGTTCCTCGCTTCGGAAATTGGGGGTGACTCGGGCAAGCCCGGTGTTACGTCGCTTACCGAGCATAAAATCGACGTCGGGGGCCACGCGCCGATCAAACAGCGCTACTACCCGGTGTCGCCGAAAATTCAGGAAACGATCTACGCGGAGGTAGATAAGATGTTAGAAGCCGATGTTATTGAGCCCTCGAAAAGCGAATGGTCCACGTCAATAGTTATGATCAAAAAGTCGAATGGCACGTATCGGTTTTGCCTCGACTTCCGTAAACTGAATAGCGTATCGAAAAAAGACGCGTACCCGCTACCGTACATGAACGCGATATTAGATAAATTACGGGCCGCCCGGTACATCTCGACCATCGATTTAAGTCAAGCATATTTCCAGATACCACTGGAAAAGAGTAGTCGCGAATTGACAGCTTTTACGGTTCCCGGTAAGGGATTATTTCATTTTAAAAGAATGCCGTACGGGCTCACCGGCGCGCCCGCGACGTTTCAGCGTTTACTCGATCGGTTAATCGGACCGGAAATGGAGCCTCACGCGTTCGCTTACTTATTGTTAGACGATATTGTTATCGTCACCCGTTCGTTCGAGGAGCACCTCGAGATCGTGTGGCTCAAACGCGTACTGGATAGGATAAAGGAAGCCGGTCTTACAATCAATCCCGAAAAAAGTAAATTTTGCCGATCGCAAGTAAAGTACCTCGGATTTTTAGTGCAGCACGAAGGCTTGCGAGTCGATCCCGACAAAACTGCGCCGATTCTCGAATATCCGCCACCTCGAAATATCAAACAGCTCCGACGCTTTATCGGAATGGCGTCTTGGTACCGCCGATTTATACCGCAGTGTGCCACTAAATTAGAGCCACTTACACGTCTCCTCCGGAAGAACTACTCTTGAGAGTGGGGGGGGGGGGGTGATCAAAAATCGGCGTTCGAAACCACTAAATCCTGCATTACGGAACCGCCCACGTTATCGTGTCCGAAGTTCGAATTACCGTTTACGCTCCAGACGGACGCGAGTTCGGTCGGGTTGGGCGCTGTATTAACACAGGAATCGGGGGGCGTAGAACACGTTATTGCTTTCGCGAGTCGCGCGTTATCGGAAGCGGAAAAGAGGTACTCGACTACCGAACAAGAGTGCCTCGCGGTTGTATGGGCGATCCGAAAACTTAGGCCGTACTTAGAGGGCTATAAGTTTCAAGTGATTACCGATCACAGCAGCTTACGGTGGCTGCATAATTTGAAAAATCCGACAGGACGGTTAGCAAGGTGGGCCCTCGAGTTACTAGAGTACGATTACGAGATCGAGCACCGTAAGGGGGCATTGCATCATGTTCCCGATGCGCTATCGCGGATGTACGAATCCACCGAGGAATTGTACGATACCACCGAGGAATTGTGCGCCGCCGCGATTACGGGAGACGCCTGGTACGATGCGCGTGTACGGAGTATCGAGAGCGAGCCGCGTAAACACCCGGGATGGAAAGTCGAGGAAGACTCGCTTTATTTTCGGAAACCGAATCCGGTCGTGTCGCAGGTCGTTGACGATCTCGAGGCCTGGAAATTGGTGCTTCCGCAGGACTCGCGTCTCGAAATAATTAGAGACAATCATGACCCGCCTCAAGCCGGACATGGAGGAGTCGAGAAAACGTATCGGCGCGTTGCGGCGAGATATTATTGGCCGTGTATGTTTCGCGACGTCGCGAGTTTCGTGCGCCGTTGCGATGTTTGCCAACGGACAAAAGTTGAGCAGAACGTTCCGGTCGGTTTGATGGGACGACGTACCGTGAACACGCCGTGGTCGGTTGTGGCCGCGGATATCATGGGTCCGTTTCCCGCTTCGCGCAGTGGCTTTGTATATTTGTTGGTTATCCAAGACCTCTTTACTAAATGGATCGAGTGTTGCCCGCTCCGTAAGGCGAACGGCAAGAAGATTCGGGAGGCCATCGCGGACTTGGTAATAAATCGCTGGGGGACGCCGCGTGTCTTATTAACCGATAACGGCACAGAATTTATCAATCGAGATTTGAAAGCTCTCGCGGAAGAATTTGGCATCACTCGCGTGACGGTACCGCCGTATCACCCTCAGGCGAACCCCGTCGAGCGAGTAAACCGCGTAGTAAAAACAATGATTACGGCATTTCTCGAGCGCGACCACAGGGAGTGGGACGTTCATTTAGCAGAATTTCGATTCGCGTATAATACCGCCTTCCACACCTCCTTGCAGGTGACGCCTGCCTTCTTGAATCTCGGACGGGAACCCGCTCCGGCCAACGTGCGCGCGGAGGGAGCCGATCCCGAGTTAGAGACGATAGCGATACCGCGAAATGGAAAGAGCGCATGGAGCGTGTTCAGGCTTTGCGAGACTGGGTAATCGAAAACTTAGATGCGGCGCACCAGAAACAGGCGCACTACTATAATTTGCGTCGACGGGATCGACGCTTCGCGATTGGCGATCAGGTGTTAAAACGACAGCATGTATTGTCGTCCGCTGCGCATGCTGTGGCAGCGAAACTGGCCGCGAAGTATCACGGGCCGATCACCGTGGCGAGGGTACTATCACCCGTAGGGTATGACTTGGTGGACTCGGGGGGGAAAGGCGCATGGGAAAATACACATTAAGGACTTGAAACCCTACGTGGCTTGACCTGCGTGTAGGTGTTGTTGGTCGCGTGTCGTGTCCGGCTGCGGAAGATGACGGCGCGCCAGAAGCTGCGCGAGACGGCGGAGCTGCTGGAGGAGGCCGCGGCGCAGGACCCGAACTTCTGGCGGGATCTGCGCGAAGAGATCGGGAGAGTCCGGATGAACAGCGGCGAGCACCCGTGTAGGGCCACCCGGACGGGGGGCCCCATCGTGGACGTTGGGGTGCGGGCCGGCCCCGCGACGGCCGAGCGGGCCGGGCAGGTGGTCGAGCCGGAGGGGGAGGCGCGTCCGGCCCGGGGCACCGAGCGAGCCGCAGCACCCGCCCCGCCGCGGGAGGACGAGGGCCGCGCCATGACGAGGGCGCACAGCCCTCGCTGGATCCACCGCCCCTACCCGGGGTGCTGGAACTGCGAGGCGCGCGGGCATTATTATAGCGAGTGCCCGCGCCCCCGCGGCACCCGGAGGTTCTGTTTCCGCTGCGGACGCCGGGACACCACCCTGAAGGACTGCCCGGACTGCGGGGAGGCCTGGAGGGCCGAAGGCCCCTAGTCGAGGGACGTGGCCACGTGGGACCCGCCCCGTCCCCGCGCGGGGACCAGCTCCCGTCGATGCGCAGGCGCGCCACGGGATCACCGCCGTAGGCGAGGGAGGCGAGCCGAGCGACCTGGGGCGTAAGGCCGCCGAGGGAGCCGCGTCCTACATAATGTTTTTTTCTTTTTTTCCGTTTTGCGCTCTTTTCTTTGTTTTTCTCCGCTTCCCCGCGCGTCATGCCGTGGCCCAGATCATTTTTTTTGTTTGTTTCCGTTTGATCCAGGTTTTCTTGTGCGTTCCCGCTTTGATCAAGATTTTTCTTCGTTATTTTTTTTCGTTCGGTCCAGATTTTTCCTTTGCGTTCCTGTTTTGATGAGGGCCCTTAGTTTTGTTTTCGCGTCAATCATGATCTTATTTTATGTTATCGTTTAGATTAGGACCTTTTTTTTCGTTCGTTGTTCACGTTCAATCGCGATTTTGTGCTCTCGTACGGGTAGCGATTCCTTGTGAGCTG
This sequence comes from Vollenhovia emeryi, assembly GCF_000949405.1. Classification (NCBI taxonomy): domain Eukaryota; kingdom Metazoa; phylum Arthropoda; class Insecta; order Hymenoptera; family Formicidae; genus Vollenhovia; species Vollenhovia emeryi. The sequence goes on along the minus strand of NW_011967048.1, from coordinate 192,563 downwards.
TGACATACCGGGGGATAGGGCTGGCCGAATCGGCTGTGGTGCGACGGACTTTGTGAGTTCGCCCCAGCGCGCCTGATACCATACGAGGTCCCTAAATAAACGGCGCCGCCAGAAAACCTGCGAAACCTTTATTCTCCGACCTTCCCCCGCGCCCGGCGCCTGCGAGCGCCCCGGACCGTTACTTCGACGCTGTCATTGGGAGCCGATGAGCCCCACGGTACTGCGAGATAGCGATACTTGCGACCGTCACGGTTGCGCGAGTGTGTTTGTGTTCGTCCATTGTGAGTGGGCCTGAGCTCTGGAGGCTGCGATCGCTCTCTGACGCCCGAACCGAGACTCGGGAGTCGGACGGGGAGCTGATGGAGGGGGATCGTCGCCGGCGCGGTTTCTCTTGGGGGTGAGGGGTGTGACGTTGCCGTCCCGCGTGCGCGTCCACCGGGTTCCTCCCTCAAGGCAACAGGCCGAGATTAGGGGAAACCGTGCCGCAGTCTCCAGAGAGGCGACCGTTAGAGATTCTGTCGTTCCGACGTTGTTACTGATTATTTGTTTTTTTTGTTATGATGAATACGAGCGTGTGAGTACGGATGGACGCGAGGGCAGAGGAGAGACGAGAGGCCCGGCTAACGGACATATTCCGCGGCGAGCACGGTGGAAAGGCGTGCGGAGCGAGAGCGGAGTGCGCGGAGCAGCGAGCCGGGAGGAAGGAGCCCAGGGCCCGTGGCACGCTACCTGAGGGGCGTCAGCGGGGGAGCCGCTGCGACAGCCCTATCGAGGGAACGCGAGGAAATTTGGCGATACCGCGGGCA
>NW_011967048.1:188322-190006 GCF_000949405.1 Vollenhovia emeryi | reverse complement strand
CCAAGCTTCGTTTTTCGCGTCGAACCTTCGGCTTTCGGCACGGTACGCGCGGAGCTACCGAGATCCTGTTCCTTTCCGGCGCGTTATCATTTACCCCCCTTGGTTTTTGACGACGACTCGATCCGTCCGCATCCCGCGCTTCTCGCGCCCGGCGACCATACTCCCCGTCGTCGGCGCGCACCTTCGCCTAAAGCCTGCTACAGACTGCACGCAGCAAGCAGCAAGCGTCGAGCAGCAGCCAATCAACGAAGAGATATTTTCTACGCCACTGCTGACGCTTCCGCAAAATTCAGCAGTGTTGGATCCTCGCTGCTCGACGCTTGCCGCTTGCTGCGTGCAGTCTGTAGCAGGCTTAAGACCCGCGCGCGACAGCGAGAGCGGGACGGCAACACCCGTCCGTCCACGTACCGCGGGAGGACGGAAGCCATTTAAAGAAAAGAGAATAATCGTCGCAATGTATACATGACTTAGGCCCAAGACTTATGTTAGAGTTTAAATTGTAGATGGGCAGTAATGGCCGAGAGGTCTTTAATAAAGTTTACTGAATTTCATTATCAGAACTGTTAGTTTTTAATAAAAATGTTTCATTGAATTTTTCTGAAATATTTGCGAAATAATTATAAAACGTAATCACAATGGAGATTTTCAAATACATTTCAACAAAATTTCATTATATTTTCAGTAAAATTTGTTTGGGTGTTTTCACACTGCACTAGGAAATCGTAATTTCTCTTTTTCGTTTATTAATGTTTTCACAGATTATATAATATATATTTACTGTAAACTGTGACAATCACACATTAACCGTGTAAGCTTAATGTGAAAGAGAAATGAATCGGAGAAATAACTTGTTAGTCAAGTTTCTATCTGAGTTTGTATTCTTAATTTGATACATAGATTCTTGCCGAAATTGGTGGTACAATATTGTCTCTGTAACTTTTGGTTCACTAGCCTAACTTATTAAAAGTCTAGAATATAATACTGTACATATATGTATATGCTTAACCGGTTGAGTGCTGAAGGTGACCGTAAAAATCGCGAAAAGTGTTAAGCGGCGCGCTGCTTCTGTTTCACATCGGAAAATGCCATGAGTGTCATAAGTAAAAATAAAATTTGCTGTACATCGTTTAATCTGTTTTTAATACATGGAAAGAAAACACTTCGCTTAATTCTGAGAATCATAGTAGAAGTTGAGCTCATTATCAGCTTGCCGCAGCGCTTGTTTGCACTTTTCGATGTAAAACCGCGAGCAGTGTGATCGCGCTGCGCTCAAACGGTTAATAATACATAGATGCTCTAGCAACTTGAAGGAATTAATTTCAATGGTTTTTTAAAAATTCTACTTATACAAGTGTATCTAATTGCATACGTGTTATATAAGATTATTCTATATAGTTTCCGTAACGTATAATTACTAGAGCTCGGAATACCCGGATAAATGGGTACCCGCCTGCCCAGCCGTTGCCTGTTGTATACGGTAGGGTGGAGCGATTTTGTGTAGAGAAAAGAAAAATTTTTAATTTTACAACGCCCGTAGGTGGAAGCGATGCGATTTGTTTAAAAATAAAAATTTGACAAGTTTTGACTCGATCGGAGCTCATCTTCTGCCTCCAACTTCAGTTTGAAAATTTGATTATAGTAGTAAAATCATAAAAATTAAAAAAGACGCAATTAAAAATTTCAA
>NW_011967048.1:185253-188140 GCF_000949405.1 Vollenhovia emeryi | reverse complement strand
TTTTTTTGAACGCTCCACCCTAGTATACGGTTCTGGACAGATTCCACGGGTACCCGCATTAAAAGGGTACCTGAATCGACATGGGTAATATTATATTATTTGCTATGGAAACATTTCAATTGTCATATGAGGAAGAAGTTACCTAATAAAATATAGCTAATAATTTATTTTGTTGTAATAATGTATGGATCATAGAGTCACATTAAATTTTTAATTTCCTACATTTTATCTTGTCTCTAATCTTATATAAATAATTAGAAGCTATTGTAGTAATTGTTAAGGAACTAATGTGCAGCTAAGTTTCTCCTCTTTCTTTCAAAATGGCAAAACATCTGTCATTAAAATAATATTTAAAAGTAATGAACGCAATGTGTAAACGCGCAAGATTTTTGTTTTACAGATACGAAGTAATAAAGGTTATAAGAGCCAAGACAGTGGTCGAATTGGTGAGACGACCACGGAGGCATGTCATACCTGCCTAGTGAGATTTCAATTTCAAATCTGCTGATGTAATTTTTCACACTAAATTTAAAAATTAAAATCATTCAGACACTAACATCCGTCTTGGCTCTTATATCCTTTATTACTTCGTATCTGTGACTTCACATCAGAGCTTTATGAATTTTATTTTTGTTTTATTATTATGTATTATTAATTTGATACAACTCATATCTGTGTAATACGTGCCTCCGTATAAATACGTAGATATCCATAGCATATGTGGAGAATCATATAGCCACGGACACCCTCGCCAATGCAGGTACTCGTGGAATCGGTCCTGGGGAGCGATCGCGTGCACCGATCGAATTCGAATTCGAGAAGGAATATGCCATCCGATACCACTCTTCGTACATGATCAATCTATGGTCTGAGGGAAACTATTCTATAATAAATAAGCATGAACCATGAAACCTGTAGAGTAGAGACGTATGAGAAGTCGACCGATCGAATTCGATCGTGCACGCGATCGCTCCCCAGAACCGTGTACAACGGGTAACGGGAGAGCGGGTGACTGTCTCTTTTTGTTATCCGACTTCTTTTCCGAGCTCTAATGATTACACAAGCACCTTCCAATGCCTTATACATACGTTAAATATATTCCTCGTTTTCGGACACAACGCATTTGTGCACGTTACGGATGTTATTAATTAATTATTACGGTTACATTAATATAGGTTGAGGCTGTGGCTCACGGAACGCTAAAGACTATTGTTACAAAATAAATTCTTATAAAGTAGTTCCCTGCATATTCGGCAACGTGGAACGAGTTGTACATGAGCAAGATGTGTTATCAAATATTTGTCATTTGACTACGCCATACATTGTTATATAAAATCCATATCATCTATATGTCAGTTATATAATATGTGTGTGGATATAAGCTTCTATTTGATTTCTCAGCTGTACAAATCGTAATTTGAAAGTATAATCTATAACGTACCTAAAAATTTCACTGTTTCACCGAGGTTGAAGTTTCTAACGGAAGCATTAAAACAAAATTAAAACTTTTTTAAGTTTCACGTGCAAATTGCGCCATGTTTTCACTCTAGCTGAAATCGTATTTTCAGAAGCTGGAGATATACAATGGCAGTACAATACTTTGATTAATAACTCTAAACTGAAAACTGCGATATCACCGTGAGATATCTGGACGATTAACTTTATGTTCTCACATTAAATAGAAACTAGAGATATTCTTTTATATTCATCATAGAATTAAAAATTACATAAGTCAGCAAGCAAATTAAATGATAGATATTTCTACAGATATTATTTTCCAAATGTTCTCACTCTGTTGCATTTTCTCACTCAGTTGCATTTATTATAGTATATATATGTCTAAAAATATCTCATTTTATCTATGCAGATTTATTAACAAATATAATTAGCGCGTAAGAGATATCAATAGAAACTTTATTTCTGTACACATTTAATTAAGATACTTAATAAACTTTTAAACGAAAAACAAATGAAAAATATAACATCTTTGGATAATTTACAATATGTATATCAAGCCAATATTGCTTATGAACTGTAACAATCTTCGCCGGACTAGAAGATAAAATTATGCACGTCATTGTGTCTGCCGACCTTTAAAAGGCAGTAGGAAGAGGATGTTTGAGCACATTCCCAGTAGAATCTTCGGCAACGAGGGTAAGAGTGGCGAGGCAGTGGGGTGGAGGTGGTGGAACTAAAGCCTCCAAAGGTGGTCGTAAGCCAGGAAATTGGCGGGAACCCACAACCATTCCTCCTGACGTCTCTCTAAGCTCTATTACTCGTACTCCGTATCGTGATCTCACTACATTCCTTATAGAGAATAAAATCACAGCTTGCTATTAAAACAATTGTTCTAAAACTTATTTGATTTTATTACTCACATACAATCAGAGCAATAAGAGATAATAATTTTAGAAATTTAATAAGAGACTAGTCGGTTGATGTTTAAACATTTATATCGATTTTTTTTACACAGGATATTACGGATAAGGTGTCCATCCGCTTGTATTCGCTGTGTGCGTAGAGACTAGTGCTGCCGCGGTTGGTGAAATATCGCATATTTTGCTGGAATAGCTGTCAATGATTGCTAATATTCAAGTTACATAAACTGTCGTGAGGTATCTTGATAGTTTTAGGTCTCTTTATAATTTCGATGAAAAAATTTTCGTTATATAACAAAACATTTGCTATAGATTTTTCATTATATGTGTAGGTTAACTTCTCTAACTTTTGCAATGAGCCTTCCCAAATAGCACATGACGTCCTCAGGATCATCCTGAATATGTCCTAGGACGTCCTGGGATGCCTTGAGGAAAATTGTATATTCTCAGGATGTTTTGGGATGACCTTAGGATGTCCTTTATAGGATATCCTTAGGATATCCTATAAA
>NW_011967048.1:181886-185235 GCF_000949405.1 Vollenhovia emeryi | reverse complement strand
CCTCTTAGTGGCGAGATACGACACAATTTTTCTAGGCCGTTACTAGACAGCCACTAGATTCAATTGTTACTCGGGATTCTATGGCTATCCCAAAAATATCCTTATAATGTTCTGAAGTACGTCCTGTGGACTTCCTGAAGAACTTTCTAAGGACGTCTTCGGGACCTCGTGAGGATATAATGAGGCGCGCATCGGGTGTTCCACAGAATGTCCTCAGGAGGTCCCGGGACTAAAATGGGACGTCCCCAAACGTCCTGACGTCCCGTCCTGGATATTCTGAGGACGTCTTCAGGACGTCCTTGTGCTATTTGGGTTATCATACAAACGGGATTTGTACCCATTACTCATGACATTAAATTTAATCCGAGTGCAATACCGAAAGGAAAAGCCTTAGCAATATCGCATGTAGTTCGCGTTGAAGAATTGCGCAGTGAAAATATAAGTCATTTAATAAGATGCAGTGTGATACCGCAAACGTCTGTCAATGCTACTCCGTACAAGGTACAATTACATGTAAATATTAAATGAAATTTAAGTAAAATCCCAGACAACGTTATGTCGTCTTAAAGACATCTTAAATCTGTGAAATACATTTTTATATGAATACACGCAACAATTTAAATTTCCCTTTCGCAATTTTTCCATTTTTCGATAATTGTCACTCCAGCAAATAATGCAAACTTCGGCCACCATGAGCGCCCTAAGTCCTACTTTTCCGCTATAGTATATCATCGCACGAAGCGAATACAGATAGAGCGGGTTAAACTGAAAAGAAAAGTATCATTTTGTAAAATTCGCAATAGTTATTATTACAAATTTTCGGCGTGGTGTCATGTGCCACGCATCGCTCCATTTCCCGCTGTCAAATGATGTTCACCGTTGCTAGAAGATTAACAAATAAGCTATTCTATATGCCTACCGAGTTCGGCCTACCTTTTTCCTCGCGCTTATTCGCTCAAACGTTTTAATTAATTACTCGAACTAGTGCGAATTTTACAAAATGGTACATAACTGTTCTTTTCACCTTATTCGTAACACCCTGTTTATAACGAGAGTATATCGTTGATGACACTCACCTTTTTCCATCGTACTCTATCTCGTGATGATGCCTGTTGGAAAAATTGTCCATTTCGCTGTTAAACCATCGATGATACGCGAGTAACGTTGCGCACGATGGACCCCAGAATGTTCGATCGGGCTGTGAAAAAGGTTCCGAGGCGATCAGGCTTTTAGAAAGAGATCTATTAAGTTCAGGACTGGCCGGCGCTGAAAGTCTTCCGGGTAACTGCCTCGTGGTAAACGACGGCGCGGGTCTAGATGTCTCCGAGAGCAATCTACCCCTTCGTGGGCTTGATAATATAGATTCTTGCACAGTTACTGTGACGCTGAGTGGTCGACTAAGAGCGACAGTCGTATGCTGCGGGTCTCTTCTGATAGGATTACGATTGAAATCGATCCCAGCGGCGCCCATGAAAACCCTGTCGACGTAATCGAATCCCCGGCCCATTATTCCCTCTCGTGTGTGGCCGAGATCAAAGGTGTGACCAAGCTCGTGTAGAACGGAACCTAACGTTGTCGCTAAGCAACCACCGTGCGTGCCGCGATAATTACTGTCGTCCATCAGCTGTTCGGTGTCGATGACAGTGGCATCCAGGAATCTCGGTAATACCTGACAAATCATATGAAAGATTCTATTTTGGAAATATTCTCTTCGGCAGCAGATGAAATACGAAGCGAATCTACAATACACGGATCTTCTTCGTCATATCGAATTGCCTTAATGATGAACGTTAACCAACCTGAGCCATACACGTAGGCCAGGTGTGGAGACACGCCGAACCGAAGAGCGCCAGGCCACCACCGCCGAGGGCCGCATGGCCCTGCGTTCTCGCCAAGGTGTTCTCATGCGTGCGAGGACTGGGCGCGCCACAGTACCTCGTGCACGACAGAAATGCCAAGTATTTGCGATCCTTGGATGCTAAGGGACCGGTCATCAGCTCACGCGCAATCAACTCCCACAGTTCTCGCTGCTTCATCGCTCGCGCCCGGTCCACGTGAAGCATACTGTGCATCACCAGGCACTCCGGACCGTCCAGGTCTCTCTCCAGCTGGAAGGTCTTTCTACTGTAACCGGCCTCTTGGAGCTTCTCGGCTGTCAGGGTCTGCAGAAGCCTGGCACCGAGCCCTATTCTCGTTGCCGCGCTCTCCGGTGAACGATCCTCGTTGCGTGGACCCTGGAAGATCAGACCTGCGATGGCTTCGATACGAATAAGTCGTAAAATCATAATTGTTTCACAAGATTGAGCAATCAGGAGAGAACACAATTGTATTGTATCATACCGGAATAACGTAGGCAAGACTAACACACGGCTATTCATGCAGCAGAATGGCGATCGATAATTGAAGAGGTGCACGCTACGTTCCAAGTAGCTGAATTATGAGTCGCGATCACTTATCTGTATTGCGTTCCTCAAGTAGCAATTGCAGCTAATCGAAACTAAATGAACCACGTTTCCCGAATGTGTCTCATTTCAACATCGATTACAATTTGTTAAAATAATTTTCCGAACTGTGACTTAAAGCGATCGTGCAAAATGCAAAAATAACTCCTCTCACATTTCACTTAGGGGACTACCGTACAGCTATAATTTGCTCTTGTCGCTACCTGAAAATAACCATCGTGACCCGAGCAGATGACGTAGACCGGTGTTACCCGCAGCCTGGTGGTTCTCGGTTCGTAAATGAGGACCAATCTTCTCTTGTGCCCGCCCGCCTCGAGTTCTAATTTATTCGGACCGCGTGCCAGATCCACCAGGACGCGGAATTGCCCGGCGACGATCGGCCACTCCGAGGTCACGTTCTTGTGTCCCCGAACGGTAATGTAGCTGCATAGCGCGGGTGCACGACCCTTTATCAGGGCCAGGCTGTAAGTCAAGGTCTCGCCATCCACTAAGTTGCGTATCGTGATGCCTTCCAGGTTACCGTTCGCCGTGAAGGTACGACGACGGTGATGATTGTCCGCCAACGTTACGTCCGCAAGTACCTTAAATATACACACAAGCGTTTGTACTTCGGCAACCGAGTACTTATTAGCTGCGTTCGGCATTGCAAATCCGAGGCGTCGGAGTGCTCTTTCGCATTCGAGTGAGCGAGAGGGGAGAATGAGATAGACAGGGAGGAGGAGCACTCCGACACCTCGCGTTTGCAATGCCGAACGCAGCTATTAGTGCAGGAGAATTAGACTTAAAACCACTCGATTTTTGAAAAAATTGTAAACAGGCATTTGTTTGCATGAAATGGTGCGGAAGGTCATTAGAAATGAAATGTATGTGTTTGAGACTCATAAAAA